>NC_072383.2:43450000-43751666 GCF_028885625.2 Pongo pygmaeus
GGCAGCAAAACAAGTGAAGACAGTACCACTGTCTAATTACATTACTACACTGGTATCTGTAACTGTTTCATTGCAATTATATAGCCTCATTTCCTATTGGTAAAAATTAAGTCCAGAATTGCCTCGTGTGTGGATAAGAAACACTAAGACACACTGGCATATACTTAAGTAAGTAGATCCATTTCCTTTGATTAATAAGACTGCATTTAAATATTAAAAGAAAAGGCTAGTATTAAGTCAAGTCCTGGCTCCTGTGGATTTTAGTCTGAGATACAACCCACATTGTATACATTTATTTAAAACATAAACTGCCTTTAGAAAGTAACTTAATCAAAAAGTTAAATTCTATGAAAAGCCTCATTCCCATCTGCTTCACCACCCCTGTCCCACAACCAGATAACCACTGTTCACATTTCTTGAGTACATCTCTGGTGTTGATTACATACAAGTGAATTCAATATTTTCTCTTTTTTACACAAAAATATTTCATACCATAAATATGCTGTACTTTCTTGAAATTTTAATATTTTAAGTTTTTTCCATATTGGTACATAGCTTTCTCATCCTTCTTACAGCTATATAATATAGTTTTCCATTGTATGGATATACTATATTTAACTAGACCCCATATTGATGGACATTTAAATTGTTTCCAAAATTTAAGGTGCTGTTTTAAACTAGTCACTGATATTTTGCTGAATGCTACTCTGTCAGGCACTGTGCTTGGCATTTTACATGTATTGTTTCAGCCTTCACAACAACCCAATGTAGTAGCTAATATTTCACAAGTGGGGAAAAGAGGGTTAAGATGAGTAAGTACCTTGACCAGGTTCTTACAGCAAGTAAGTGGTTAAACTATTTATCCAACTCCTCTGAAGCCTAGTTATGAAGAGTAATTGGGAGGATTCTTTCCTCAGTCAGACTTAAGGCCAGGAGTCTGCTAGTATAAACACTATGTACCCCTAATTTTGGTGTGGATCTTTTGGTTTGTATTTGCCTCATTGTTCCTAGTATTTTCTTTCTTTGCATTTTGTCTTTTTAAGATTTTCCATAATTCTTCAGATTTCCCAAGTATTTTATTCATTAACTTGGCACCACTTTGTAAAGCCAGAAAAAATTTCTGGAAATACCCTTGACAAAGGGCCATTTCTAAGACAAATATTTATAGTAAGTTGAAACCACAGTTTCTAATCAACTATCCGTCTGGTGCCTAGTTCAACCAACCATCTGCTGACTCCTTTGGAAAGAGTCGTTCCTCCTTAACAATAGTATGATGTTAATAGGATTTTCCCCAGCGTACACCTTTAAATCACCTTCAACGCACAATACTATTGGAGTACCTATGCTGCTGCTTTGGAAGGCGGAGACATCCTGCTCTGAAGGTAGGCCAAACTTACAAATAATACCCAATACAATAAAAGATAAAAACATGTGCCATAAAGAAATTATAAACAGTTTGGGGAGTTTAATCATGTAGCAGGCTTCATTTGATGCTGAGTTGGAAAGGGAAAGTAGGAAGGGCTTTGTGGAGAAGGGAAAATGTCTTTTTTTTAAGTACTTGGTATTATTTTTTATCTTTTATTTCTTTATTTTTAAGACAGGGTCTGGTTCTGTCACCCAGACTGGAGTGCAGTGGTGCAGTCTCGGCTCACTGCAACCTCCGCCTCCCAGGCTCAAGCGGTCCTCCCACTTCAGCCTCCTGAGTTAGCTGGGATTACAGGTGCGAGCCACCATGCCTGGCTAACTTTTGTATTTATTTATTTTTTTGTAGAGATAGGGTTTTGCCATGTGGCCCATGCTGGTCTTGAACTCCTGACCTCAAGCAATCCATCCACCTCGGCCTTCCAAGGTGCTGGGATTAGAGGTGTGAGCCACCGCACCCGACCCCTGAGAAGGGAAAATGTCTTTTAATGAGAGATTCTAAGGGCTAGTAGAAATTTGACAGACCTGGGGGAGGAGCCAAGATGGCCGAATAGGAACAGCTCCGGTCTACAGCTCCCAGCGTGAGCGACGCAGAAGACGGGTGATTTCTGCATTTCCATCTGCGGTACCGTGTTCATCTCACTAGGGAGTGCCAGACAGTGGGCGCAGGTCAGTGGGTGAGTGCACCGTGTGCCAGCGGAAGCCGGGGCGAGGCATTGCCTCACTCGGGAAGCACAAGGGGTCAGGGAGTTCCCTTTCCAGGGGTGACAGACAGCACCTGGAAAATCGGGCCACTCCCACCCGAATACTGTGCTTTTCCGACGGGCTTAGGAAACGGTGCCCCAGGAGAGTATAGCCCGCACGCCCACGGAGTCTCGCTGATTGCTAGCACAGCAGTCTGAGATCAAACAGCAAGTCAGCAGCGAGGCTGGGGGAGGGGCGCCCGCCATTGCCCAGGCTCGCCTAGGTAAACAAAGCAGCCCGGAAGCTTGAACTGGGTGGAGCCCACCACAGCTCAAGGAGGCCTGCCTGCCTCTGTAGGCTCCACCTCTGGGGGCAGGGCACAGACAAACAAAAAGACAGCAGTAACCTCTGCAGACTTAAATGTCCCTGTCTGACAGCTTTGAAGAGAGCAGTGGTTCTCCCAGCACGCAGCTGGAGATCTGAGAACCGGCAGACTGCCTCCTCAAGTGCGTCCCTGACCCCTGACCCCCGAGGAGCCTAACTGGGAGGCACCCCCCAGCAGGGGCAGACTGACACCTCACACGGCCGGCCAGGTACTCCAACAGACCTGCAGCTGAGGGTCCTGTCTGTTAGAAGGAAAACTAACAGAAAGGACATCCACACCAAAAACCCATCTGTACATCACCATCATCAAAGACCAAAAGTAGATAAAACCACAAAGATGGGGAAAAAACAGAGCAGAAAAACTGGAAACTCTAAAAAGCAGAGTGCCTCTCCTCCTCCAAAGGAATGCAGTTCCTCACTAGCAACGGATCAAAGCTGGACGGAGAATGACTTTGACGAGCTGAGAGAAAAAGGCTTCAGACGATCAAATTACTCCGAGCTACGGGAGGATATTCAAACCAAAGGCAAAGAAGTAGAAAACTTTGAAAAAAATTTAGAAGAATGTATAACCAGAATAACCAATACAGAGAAGTGCTTAAAGGAGCTGATGGAGCTGAAAACCAAGGCTCAAGAACTACATGAAGAATGCAGAAGCCTCAGGAGCCGATGCGATCAAATGGAAGAAAGGGTGTCAGCCCTGGAAGATGAAATGAATGAAATGAAGCGAGAAGGGAAGTTTAGAGAAAAAAGAATAAAAAGAAACGAGCAAAGCCTCCAAGAAATGTGGGACTATGTGAAAAGACCAAATCTACGTCTGATTGGTGTACCTGAAAGTGACGGGGAGAATGGAAACAAGTTGGAAAACACTCTGCAGGATATTATCCAGGAGAACTTCCCCAATCTAGCAAGGCAGGCCAACATTCAGATTCAGGAAATAGAGAACGCCACAAAAATACTCCTCGAGAAGTGCAACTTCAAGACACATAATTGTCAGATTCACCAAAGTTGAAATGAAGGAAAAAATGTTAAGGGCAGCCAGAGAGAAAGGTCGGGTTACTATCAAAGGGAAGCCCATCAGACTAACAGCAGATCTCTTGGCAGAAACCCTACAAGCCAGAAGAGAGTGGGGGCCAATATTCAACATTCTTAAAGAAAAGAATTTTCAACCCAGAATTTCATATCCAGCCAAACTAAGCTTCATAAGTGAAGGAGAAATAAAATACTTTACAGACAAGCAAATGCTGAGAGATTTTGTCACCACCAGGTCTGCCCTAAAAGAACTCCTGAAGGAAGCGCTAAACATGGAAAGGCACAACCGGTACCAGCCACTGCAAAATCATACCGAAATGTAAAGACCATGGAGACTAGGAAGAGACTGCATCAACTAACGAGCAAAATAACCAGCTAACATCATAATGACAGGATCAGATTCACACATAACAATATTAACTTTAAATGTAAATGGACTAAATGCTCCAATTAAAAGACACAGACTGGCAAATTGGATAAAGACTCAAGACCCATCAGTGTGCTGTATTCAGGAAACCCATCTCACGTGCAGAGACACACATAGGCTCAAAATAAAAGGATGGAGGAAGATCTACCAAGCAAATGGAAAACAAAAAAAGGCAGGGGTTGCAATCCTAGTCTCTGATAAAACAGACTTTAAACCAACAAAGATCAAAAGAGACAAAGACGGCCATTACATAATGGTAAAGGGATTAATTCAACAAGAAGAGCTAACTATCCTAAATATATATGCACCCAATACAGGAGCACCCAGATTCATAAAGCAAGTCCTGAGTGACCTACAAAGAGACTTAGACTCCCACACATTAATAATGGGAGACTTTAACACCCCACTGTCAACATTAGACAGATCAACGAGACAGAAAGGCAACAAGGATACCCAGGAATTGAACTCAGCTCTGCACCAAGCCGACCTAATAGACATCTACAGAACTCTCCACCCCAAATCAACAGAATATACATTTTTTTCAGCACCACACCACACCTATTCCAAAATTGACCACATACTTGGAAGTAAAGCTCTCCTCAATAAATGTAAAAGAACAGAAATTATAACAAACTATCTCTCAGATCACAGTGCAATCAAGCTAGAACTCAGGATTAAGAATCTCACTCAAAACCGCTCAACTACGTGGAAACTGAACAACCTGCTCCTGAATGACTACTGGGTACATAACAAAATGAAGGCAGAAATAAAGATGTTCTTTGAAACCAACGAGAACAAAGACACAACATACCAGAATCTCTGGGATGCATTCAAAGCAGTGTGTAGAGGGAAATTTATAGCACTAAATGCCCACAAGAGAAAGCAGGAAAAATCCAAAATTGACACCCTAACATCACAATTAAAAGAACTAGAAAAGCAAGAGCAAACACATTCAAAAGCTAGCAGAAGGCAAGAAATAACTAACATCAGAGCAGAACTGAAGGAAATAGAGACACAAAAAACCCTTCAAAAAATTAATGAATCCAGGAGCTGGTTTTTTGAAAGGATCAACAAAATTGATAGACCGCTAGCAAGATTAATAAAGAAAAAAAGAAGAATCAAATAGATGCAATAAAAAATGATAAAGGGGATATCACCACCGATCCCACAGAAATACAAACTACCATCAGAGAATATTACAAACACCTCTATGCAAATAAACTAGAAAATCTAGAAGAAATGGATAAATTCCTCAACACATACACCCTCCCAAGACTAAACCAGGAAGAAGTTGAATCTCTGAATAGACCAATAACAGGAGCTGAAATTGTGGCAATAATCAATAGCTTACCAACCAGAAAAAGTCCAGGACCAGATGGGTTCACAGCCGAATTCTACCAGAGGTACAAGGAGGAGCTGGTACCATTCCTTCTGAAACTATTCCAATCAATAGAAAAAGAGGGAATCCTCCCTAACTCATTTTATGAGGCCAGCATCATCCTGATACCAAAGCCTGGCAGAGACACAACAAAAAAAGAGAATTTTAGACCAATATCCTTGATGAACATTGATGCAAAAATCCTCAATAAAATACTGGCAAACAGAATCCAGCAGCACATCAAAAAGCTTATCCACCATGATCAAGTGGGCTTCATCCCTGGGATGCAAGGCTGGTTCAATATACGCAAATCAATAAATGTAATCCAGCATATAAACAGAACCAAAGACAAAAACCACATGATTATCTCAATAGATGCAGAAAAGGCCTTTGACAAAATTCAACAACGCTTCATGCTAAAAACTCTCAATAAATTAGGTATTGATGGGACGTATCTCAAAATAATAAGAGCTATCTGTGACAAACCCACAGCCAATATCATACTGAATGGGCAAAAACTGGAAGCATTCCCTTTGAAAACTGGCACAAGACAGGGATGCCCTCTCTCACCACTTCTATTCAACATAGTGTTGGAAGTTCTGGCCAGGGCAATTAGGCAGGAGAAGGAAATCAAGGGTATCCAATTAGGAAAAGAGAAAGTCAAATTGTCCCTGTTTGCAGATGACATGATTGTATATCTAGAAAACCCCATTGTCTCAGCCCAAAATCTCCTTAAGCTGATAAGCAACTTCAGCAAAGTCTCAGGATACAAAATCAATGTACAAAAATCACAAGCATTCTTATACATCAGTAACAGACAAACAGAGAGCCAAATCATGAGTGAACTCCCATTCACAATTGCTTCAAAGAGAATAAAATACCTAGGAATCCAACTTACAAGGGATGTGAAGGACCTCTTCAAGGAGAACTACAAACCACTGCTCAAGGAAATAAAAGAGGATACAAACAAATGGAAGAACATTCCATGCTCATGGGTAGGAAGAATCAATATCGTGAAAATGGCCATCCTTCCCAAGGTAATTTACAGATTCAATGCCATCCCGATCAAGCTACCAATGACTTTCTTCACAGAATTGGAAAAAGTACTTTAAAGTTCATATGGAACCAAAAAAGAGCCCGCATCGCCAAGTCAATCCTAAGCCAAAAGAACAAAGCTGGAGGCATCACACTACCTGACTTCAAACTATACTACAAGGCTACAGTAACCAAAACAGCATGGTACTGGTACCAAAACAGAGATATAGATCAATGGAACAGAACAGAGCCGTGAGAAATAATGCCACATATCTACAACTATCTGATCTTTGACAAACCTGACAAAAACAAGAAATGGGGAAAGGATTCCCTATTTAATAAATGGTGCTGGGAAAACTGGCTAGCCATATGTAGAAAGCTGAAACTGGATCCCTTCCTTACACCTTATACAAAAATCAATTCAAGATGGATTAAAGACTTAAATGTTAGACCTAAGACCATAAAAACCCTAGAAGAAAACCTAGGCATTACCATTCAGGACATAGGCATGGGCAAGGACTTCATGTCTAAAACTCCAAAAGCAATGGCAACAAAAGCCAAAATTGACAAATGGGATCTAATTAAACTAAAGAGCTTCTGCACAGCAAAGGAAACTACCATCAGAGTGAACAGGCAACCTACAAAATGGGAGAAAATTTTCGCAACCTACTCATCTGACAAAGGGCTAATATCCAGAATCTACAATGAACTCCAACAAATTTACAAGAAAAAAACAAACAACCCCATCAAAAAGTGGGCGAAGGACATGAACAGACACTTCTCAAAAGAAGACATTTATGCAGCCAAAAAACACATGAAAAAATGCTCATCATCACTGGCCATCAGAGAAATGCAAATCAAAACCACAATGAGATACCATCTCACACCAGTTAGAATGGCAATCATTAAAAAGTCAGGAAACAACAGGTGCTGGAGAGGATGTGGAGAAATAGGAACACTTTTACACTGTTGGTGGGACTGTAAACTAGTTCAACCTTTGTGGAAGTCAGTGTGGCGATTCCTCAGGGATCTAGAACTAGAAATTCCATTCGACCCAGCCATCCCATTACTGGGTATATACCCAAAGGACTATAAATCATGCTGCTATAAAGACACATGCACACGTATGTTTATTGCGGCATTATTCAGAATAACAAAGACTTGGAACCAACCCAAATGTCCAACAATGATAGACTGGATTAAGAAAATGTGGCACATATACACCATGGAATACTATGCAGCCATAAAAAATGATGAGTTCATGTCCTTTGTAGGGACATGGATGAAATTGGGAATCATCATTCTCAGTAAACTATCGCAAGAACAAAAAACCAAACACCGCACATTCTCACTCATAGGTGGGAATTGAAAAATGAGAACACATGGACACAGGAAGGGGAACATCACACTTCAGAGACTGTTGTGGGGTGGGGGGAGGGGGGAGGGATAGCATTGGGAGATATACCTAATGCTAGATGACGAGTTAGTGGGTGCAGCGCACCAGCATGGCACATGTATACATATGTAACTTACCTGCACATTGCGCACATGTACCATAAAACCTAAAGTATAATAATAATAATAAATAAAAATAAAAATAAAATAAAAAAATAAAAAAAAAGAAATTTGACAGACCTCAGCCAGACATGGTGGTTCGCACCTATAATTCCAGCACATTGGGAGGCTGAGGCAGGAAGATTGCTCAAGCTCAGGAATTTGAGACCAAGTTGGTCAACATGGCCAGACTTTGTCTCTACAAAAAATAAGAAAATTAGCTGGGTGTGGTGGTGGTGCACACCTGTGGTTCCAACTAATGGAGAGGCTGAAGCATGTGGATATTTGAGCCTAGGAGGTTGAAGCTACAGTGAACTGTGTTCGTGCCACTCCACTCCAGCCTGGGCAACAGAGTGAGACCCTGTCTCAAAATAATAATAAAATAGAAGTGGACAGACCTAATGGTCGTAAGAGAGTTTGAGTTTGGAGAGGTCTTGTTGAGGATGAGAGGAGGTTATAGATTGACAAGTGCAGGGGTTAACTAGTAAGAGGTCAAAGCTATAAACATTCTCCACACACAAAATGCACAAAAGTGAAACTTGACAATATCAGGGAGGAGCAGAGTGAGATGATAGAAATGTCTTGGCCACCTAGTAAACAGAAATAACAGAGCCCCACAAAGTGTAGTTTTGAAATCAAATGTAATAAGTTTAACCAACACATTTGGTTGAGAGGGGCTTCGGAATCTCCAGACTATACATTATGACTTCCCTAAACTGGAGAAAACGTTTAGCTTTTGCTTTTGAGAAGATGTATTGATTTGAATTATCAAATATGATGCTCTATTTATAGCTAAACTGTGAAAGACAAAACTAGACTGGCTTTCAGGTTGACCTTTTAAACAAAATCACTTTTGCAAGGCAGCTGCCTGGGACAGGCAATTTTCTAAATTGTACAGCCATTGAAAATGAGTTTGTTTTTCATTTTAGGTAAAAAATGGCATGGTTAAAGTAACTTAGAAAAAGAAAGGACCTGAAAGTTGGTGCAATGTAATACAGAAAGCACTGTTTTTGATTGATTGATTGGCTATAGAGACAAGGCCTCACTATGTTGCCCAGGCTGGTCTCAACTCCTGGGCTCAAGCAATCCTACTGCCTTGGCATCCCAAAGTGCTGGGATTTACAGGTGTGAACCACCATGCCTGGCTGAGCACTATTTGAAATGAACACACAACTTCAATCTTGTGCAGAGTAGGCCCTTGAATGTTTATTGCTTTATACTTATTTCTGGTTCCGAACAGATGTATGTCTTATGTGATGCAAAATTATTCTTTGAATGGAGATTTTTTTCCCCCTTCAAGTTCATGGATTTTCTTTTTCCCATTGGGACTGGATTGACAGAACGGGAAAAATGTAGATTTGGCTATCAAATCTAAAACAACCTTGGGTTAATTGCTAGCCCCTTGATACTTTCTTTAAAAACTTTTAAATTATGAAATATAACACATATAACAAAGTGAGTAAAATGTAGAGTAGAGCTTTATTTTTATTTTTTTAGAGACAGGGTCTTGCTATGTTGCTCAGGCTGGTCTTGAACTCCTGGCCTGAAGCAATCCTCCTGCCTCAACCTCCCAAGTAGCTGGGATTACAGGCATGACTCACAGTGCCTGGCTTATTATTTTATAGCAAACCCTATGTAGCCATTGCCCAGATCAAGAAAAGACCTGATAGTCCCCCCAGAAGCCTCTCATGTCCCATCTCAATCAAAGCCCCTAAACCCCCATCAGTAACCACTATCTGAATTTTCAAGGCAATTGCTTCTATTCTTTATGGTTTTTTTACTTTTACTATGTAAGTATGGATCTCTAAACACTATAATTTAGTTTTGTCAATTTTTGAACTATTACAGAAATACAGTATTGGATTATATTTTGTGTCTATCTTTCACTCAGCTTGGTTGTGAGATTCACCTATATTGTTGGATGTAGCAATTGTTCCCTTATTTTTATTGCTGAATATTCCCAGTACTGATGGCATTTAGATTGTTTCTAATTTGGGGCAACTACATATGATGCTATAAACATTCTACTCGTCTCTTGATGCACTGGGGCATGTGTTTCTGTTGGACATTAACTTAGGAGTGGAATTTCCCTTATTATCTAGTAAGATAATTCCACAGAGCAGCCTGGAAGTGTGCAAATGGAAAATACAAATACAATCCTAATTAGGTTCTGAGGGTGAATGGGACTAACCAGCGGTGCCTCAAAGGAAGTCAGATTGAGAGCCAGAGGCAAGAGGATGGCTGAGCAGATGTGCAGTCCTCACCTTCAGCCTGAGCAGACTCATTCCTTTGTAATTAAGATTTTGTTTGGAGTTCTGCTGTAAAGTTTGTTGGCAATATGGCATATAGGAATTACGTGGCTCATCACAAGTACATAATTAATATTAGTTGAATTAGATGATTAATTTAGAAGTCAGCAGGATGATCTGAAAGACTAAATAGGGTGACCACTTAGTTTATTATAGTTATATTTGACGATTATGAGGACTTCACACACTTTGGAGCAGGATAATGGGAACAGAAATATACAGATGTTATTTCTAGTGCCCAAACTGCTAGATAGGTTGGAGGAAGGGTCAGTGTTAGGACCTGGATACTTCACAAAGGAAATATCGCTGGGCAGACCATGTAATGAGCTGAGAAGAATATTATAAGATGGTTGAGAGCATTTTTTCCATTCTAAAATGAAGTTAATAATGGAACCTACCTTTCAAGGTTGTTAGGAAAATTAAAGTAGATAATACAATAAAATTCTTGGCACAGAGCCAGTAATAAGTGCTCAGTGTTAGCCACTGCTGTTGGTAATTAAGATTGACTGTACTTAGCTAGCAGTAAGGAGAACCTGCTATCAGCTTTGAAAGTGTATAAGAAAAAGATTTCTGGAAATTATTTGAAAAAGCAATACTACAATGATAATTTTAGAAGCTATAACTCCGTTAGGCAAGAGTGTAAATAAAAATCTTGTTAAATTAAGTATACTCATCCTAACCTTACCAACAGCTGGGTTCCTACAAGAGGTTGATTGCATCGTGAACTACTGTGTGAACATCCTGGAAATGTTTGACATCTTGTCTCTGAAGGTGCTGTTTTGCCATCTTCCTAGTGCTTAGTGGGCTCAAAATTCCAGATAATGTGGTAGATTCGAATTTGAAAACAACGTTAAAAGGAGTTACGTGTGTGTACAAACTATCAGGTGCTGTTGATGATTCTGAGAGCAGGGATAGAATCCAAATGGTTTCCAAACAAGCTGTGATCCAGCATAGTGGCTCACACCTGTAATCCTGGCATTTTGGAGGCTGAGTCAGGTGGATTGCTTGAGCCCAGGAGTTTGAGACCAGCCTGGGCAACATGGTGAAACCTCATTTCTACAAAAATACAAAAATTAGCATGATAGCACATGCCTGTAGTTCCAGCTATTTGGGAGGCTGAGGTGGGAGGATCACTTAAACCCGCGAGGTTGAGCCTACAGTAAGCTGTGATCATGCCGCTGCACTCCAGCCTGAGTGATAGAGCGAGACTCTGTCTCAAAAAGAGAACAAGTTGTAATCTAATTAATTATGTTACTCTAACTGAACAGCTGTGATCTGCAGGGGATCTAAAAAAGTTACATGGTTTGCTTCTTGGCTGCACATTAGACTCCACCTGGGAGATTTTAAAATACCCCATCCCCAGAGACAGATATAATTGGTCTGGGGTGGGCCTGTGCTTGTGCATGGCCTTTTATAAAACTCTCCATATGACCCTAAGTATGCAGCTAGATTGCAAACCACTGGACAAGTTAAGTTGCATTTCCATCACTGTCCAACAGGGATGAAAGCAGTGAGAAGACAGTCCTGGTTATATAGGCAGGAATTTCCCCAAGTAAATGTGGAGGAAATTTCAAAACATTCCCATCTATTATCTCAATCCTCAGTAACCCTGCAAGGTAGATAGGCAGCACCCCTCTTTATAGGCAATTCAGGTTCAGAGATAGCATACTCCCGGTCACAAAACTGGGCCCTCTGTGATACCCCTGCTTATCACCAGAAATGGATTATCTTCTGTGGTACTCACAGGATTGGTGGGCAGTATGCTCAGCTAGTTATGGTTTGGGAAGTCCACTGCTTCATGACTAAAGCATTTCTCACCCCACAAAGCCAGTGCGTGCTGACTACTTACAGACTAGAACTCATCAGTTGCCAGAGAAGTTAAGCTCCTCCCTGAGGAGCTGAGTGTGAGGTGCCACCAGACACTTGCCCATCACAGCCAGATGCTCAAGCATCTGAGAACTCAGACCAGTTCCAGTGGGAAACTTTCAGCTCTTCAGCCTAGAGCAAAGCCTTCACCCCATCTCTCACCCTCATACCACAAGCAGTGAGGCCTGCAATTTTGAAGATAGTTTTTCTGATCATGCAATTTTTATTAACTGTGTGAAATTTGGGAGACAAAGCATACAGGGGAAAAAAATCCTCTATTACCCAGAAACAACTTCTGTTAATAATATGTATTTTTTTGCCTTAAAGTTTTTAAAGAAAGTTAGGATAATGGTATATAATTTGTGTCCTATTTTTTCTCCACTTAGTATTAAAGGAGTACATTCTTCCATTTCCTGTCCCCCAGAAACATTTAAAATAGCTGTAAAATACTTTCATATGAATGAACCATAGTTTATGTTAACCATCCCCCTCCAGGTTTCCACTAATACTGGAAAGAAATATGTGGACCAGGATGTTTATATTATGAAAAGAATATATAATCCCTTTAAGGTTCTTTATACCTATTTTCAAATTGCCTTTCAGAAAAATAGTACATATTTGCACCCCCTCACAGTAGTGTTTGATCGTGGCACTCTTGCCACAATTGGAAATTATCAATTTGACAAAATTTAAAACACTGTTGTTTAATGTTTTTGGTTGAACACTTCTTATGTTTTTTTGAGACAGAATTTCGGTCTTGTTGCCCAGGCTGGAATGCAATGGCGCGATCTTGGCTCACCGCAACCTGTGCCTCCCAGGTTCAAGTGATTCTCCTGCCTCAGCCTCCCAAGTAGCTGGGATTACAGGCATGCGCCACTACGCCTGGCTAATTTTGTATTTTTAATAGAAACGGGATTTATCCATGTTGGTCAGGCTGATCTGGAACTCCTGACCGCAGGTGACCTGCCCGCCTTGGCCTCCCAAAGTGCTGGGATTACAGGCATGAGCCGCCGCGCCCAGCCTACTTCTCTTGTTCTAACCGCTTGTATTGAGCCATTGAAACATTTTGAGCACTCATTTCAAAATGCAAATCTGATCATGTCAAACACCTCCAGTTTAAAAGCTTTTCCTTACAAAATATGCTGCTGAAAAACTCCTCCCAATCTTCATTCCAGCCATTCCAGGTTTAGAGATGCCATGCTATCTCTGGCTAGACCCACTCTTGCCCCATTCCCTCTGCCAGCTCCTCCTCTCCCTGCCTAGCTACCATTTGGCTCTTAGCTGAAGTGTCAACCCTCTTCCCACCCCAAGGGTCCTCCCTGACCAATCTTAGATTTTATAAACCCATCAGATTCTTGGAGCATCTGGTTGTCCTATTTGCACCCTCATCAGTTATATATGTACCTGTTTTCCCCACCAAGTATATGGCTCCATGATGATATTGTTTTGCTCCCTCTTCTGTACTGTGTAACACACACAGGCTGGCACTATCTGTTGAAGAAACGATGTGGAACAATTTGACCAAAACTGTACTATTGGATGATTAGTCTATAGTTTCTAAGATGAAACTGGTTTCCGCAGAATTTAAGTAAGAGTTAAAACTACTGAAAAAAGTCAAAGGTAACATGGCTGGAAACTGGAGCTGGAGTTTATTGTAAAGGAGGAATTGATGCACAGGAGATAGCAACTGTTTGAGAAAATGAAAACAGGGTGAGAAAAGCAAAGAATTCACTACAGATGGCTTCATGGTTAAATGTTTAATATCTCCAAAATAGGAAATATGGGAGTGCTATGAAAAAGTCAAAAATGAGGCCAGGCACCACGGCTCATGCCTATAATCCCAGCACTTTGGGAAGCCAAGGCAGGACAGTTGCTTGAGCTCAGGAATTTGAGACCAGCCTGGGCACCAGAGCAAGATCCTGTTTCTACAAAATTAAAAAAATCAGCTGGGTGGAGTGGCCCATGCCTGTAGTCCCAGCCAGGCTGAGGTGTAAAGATCACTTGAGCCCAGGAGGTTGAGGCTGCAGTGACCCAAGATCATGCCACTGCACTCCAGCCTGGGCAACAAAGCGAGACTGTCTCCAAAAAAAAAAAAAAAAAAAAAAAGAAAGTAAAAAATGAGTGGACCTGATTAGACACATGATAAATGTCCCTCCCTCTCACTTTCCCCACGCTGTTTTCACTTCTATCAGCTATCATTCCTGCATTACTATACAAATGTAAGTTTATATATCTGAACTCAACAATGTAACATCCCGAAGTCTAGCACGGACTTTGATGTGAATCTTGGCTCCATTAAGTAGCTAGATAACTGAGTTATCTAGCTACTGAGTTATCTAGTTATCTGTGCAACTAGATAACTCAGTTAATCCTTTATGCATCTCAATTTCGTCAAATTACTAGAATTGGTTTTATAAATGAAATGTGGTAATACATATGAAATGTTTGACAGAATGCCTAGCACATACTAAAAGCTTAATATGGTAATATTTACTGTACTATTCCTTTTAGAATACTGTGGTAAGATTAAACCTGACAAGACATGAAGAATCTAAGAATTCCTTATACACAGTAGGCATGCATTGTTTGATGAACAACTGAATGTTCAATAAGACCTATGAACAGGCCAGGTGCAGTGGCTCATGCCTGTAATCCCAGCACTTTGGGAGGCTGAGGCAGGTGGACTGCTTGAATCCAGGAGTTTGAGACCAGCCTGAGCAACACAGCAAAACCCCATCTCTACAAAAATTAGCCGGGCGTGGTGGTGCACACCTGTAGTCCCAGCTACTCAGGAGGCTGAGGTGGGAGGACTGCTTGAGCCTGGGAGGTTGAGGCTGCAGTGAGCAGTGATTATGCCACTGCACTCTTGCCTGGGCAACAAAGTGAGACTCGTCTCAAAAAAAAAAAAAAAAAATTGTTCGGCGATTAAGTCACAAAGCAGGGTGTTCATTAAAACGTTGTAATAGCCAAAACCTGCACATAACTTAAATGGCCACCACTAGAGGAACATGATGTAGCCATTATAAAGAACATGGCACATTTATATGTACTGACATTAGAATACATCTTCAATTTATTAAGGAAACTAGAGATGCAGAACAATTTACAAAATATAATTCATATGCTGGGAAAAATGATCTGTGCAACCTGCTTTCCTGCAACTTTACAAAACATTTTGTTGAGACAGTATCTTGCTCTAACACCCAGGCTGGAGTGCAGTGGCACAATTTTTGGCTCACTGCAACCTCTGCCTCCTGGGCTCAAGCAATTCTCCCACCTCAGCCTCCCAAGTATCTTGAGACCACAGGTATACACCACCACACCCGGCCAACTTTATTTTTTGTAGAGACGGGGTCTTGCTGTGTTACCCAGAGTGCTTTCCAACTCCTGAGCTCAAGCAGTCCTCCTGGCTTCGCCTCCCAAAGTGCTGGGATTACAGGCGGCAACCACCCTGCTGCCAAGTTAAAAAAAATTTTGTAAATGGATTAAAGAGTTTGGAAATATATACAAACAAACCCTTGTATGGTTCTCTGATTAGAAAAATCAGCTTAAGAAAATGAAGTTTCACAGTACATGTAATTCAATTTTTATAAAGTATGCATCATGTGTGTTTAATTACATTTAAAAAGTTTTTTATGATAAAATGAGATATTCTAGAATCCCAAGAAAATCTGAAATTGGTAGAGATTGTTTATACGTCTTATATTTTACTAATTTATATTCATAAAAGCAACTTAGGCCAGGCACAGTGGCTCATGCCTGTAATCCCAGCACTTTGGGAGGCCGAGGCAGGCAGATCACGAGTTCAGGAGATCGAGACCATCCTAACACGATGAAACCCTGTCTCTACTAAAAATACAAAACATTAGCCGGGTGCGGTGGCAGGCGCTTGTAGTCCCAGCTACTTGGGAGGCTGAGGCAGGAGAATGGAGTGAACCCGGGAGGTGGGGCTTGCAGTGAGCCGAGATAGCGCCACTGCAGTCCGGCCTGGGCGACAGAGTGAGATTCCATCTCAAAAAAAAAAAAAAAAAAAAAAAAAAGGCAACTTAATATCCAACAGTGGAGGATTGTTTTAATGGTACAGTCATGTTATAGACTACTATACAGCCACTGGGCCAGGTGTGGTGGCCCACACCTGTAATTCAAGCACTTTGGGAGGCTGGGCAGGCAGATCACTTGAGGTCAGGAATTCGAGACCAACATGGTGAAACCCCGTCTCTACTAAAAATACAAAAATTAGCCAGGCATGGTGGCAGGTGCCTGTAATCCCAGCTACTCAAGAGGCCGAGGCAGGAGAACTGCTTGAACCCGGAAGGTGGAGGGTGCAGTGAGCTGAGATGGTGCCACTGCATTCCAGCCTGGGAAACAGAGAGAGACTCCATCTCAAAAAAAGAAAAAAAAAAAAAATTATACAGCCAGTATAAATCATGCTGTAATTTTTACTAAAATGGAAAATTCTCAGTACGTCAAGTGAAAATGAAAGGTTACAACATAATTATGTGCAGTTTGCTTGGCATTAGTTGTTACCTTTGGTAGGATTACAGGTGATTTTTCTCCTTTTTCAGTCTCTTACACATTTACTAAAGTTTTTCTAATTTCTTACAATAATTATGTAATTAGGGGAAAATGCCATTAAAATATATGCTTATAGCTAACTCTAAGCTTGCTTTAGAGCTTGGGTATTACATAACCATGATGCGAATGACTTTGGTACAAATCCAAGTAACACTTCAACACGTTTGTAAGGGATTATAATTGAAAAGTCACCATTCCCCTGGAACCTTAATAATAAAATGTTAAAGACGTAAGTTTATCAAAAGAATTTATTAGAAAATATTACACACTACATACATATTTATTTAAGAGTATAATTTCAGTAGACAGCACTCCAACTTCATAATACAAACAATATCTCATGGACCCTGGGGCAATCACTGTGCTTCTGAAGCTACATCTTTTGGATGGAACATTCAAGCAGTACACACTGTGGCCATTTAAACGAAGGTAAGAGAAAAAAATGTGATAATTACCAAAACAAATTTTAAAAAGCACAAAACTTTCGGAATGTTAATGGATAACTACTATTAGTCTCAAAATTCTAGGCATTTCTATAAAACATTGGTCAATGTGACTAGTAAGTTAAAGGGACCAAGGTTTCAAAGATCAATACTGAACCTTGATAAATAATAAGAGGAAGTGTAACTCCACAAAATGTTTCTGATTAAGTTTGTGCCCATGCAAAATTAACATAAATTTCTTAAAGAACTCAAGAATGAGGAATGTTAAAGCAATGTATTTTTTCAACATAAAGCATGCATTTTCTAATACATTCTTAAACATTTCAAAATTTTAAAAGTTTGAATTCTAATCAAGTAGCTATTAATGCAGTCTAACCAGTGCCCCAATCAGATGTGGAACACACACTTGTTACTGTCACAGAAATAATTCATGGGAGTGCTACTAAAGATATATGAGACTTCAACTCTTGACCACACCACTTTTTCTCCAAAACTTTAGAACTTGTTTGCAAAAGCTAAATGGTATAAAACACATTTTAAAATGTCACCCAATTCTCAAATGTCACTGAAAGAAAATGCAGGAAAAGTATGTATTGTGTGATTAATCAGCTTAGGCTTAACTCAAAATACTTTGAACGTTCACAAAATTGTTTCTAGAGTTCTAACCTAAAACAACTAAGGAGGTGTGCCTTGATATTCTGAAACACTGTCTTAATACTTTATTAGAAGAAATATGCTTGAAATTTCTTTATCATAATCTAAACACAAACTTTAAAAATATATACCAGTAGAATACCATATTACAAATGCCCAGAAATGTAGAATAAAGGTCAAAAACTGCTTGGAAATATTTTTATGATTACACTCATAACTTAAAGCTTATGAACTAGCACAATCATTATGGGGCCAACATTTCAAAATATTTTGCCTATCAAAGCTAGCACCAGGAAAAGTATTATGCACATAAAATTGAGAAACAGATACTCTTTACTTTAGAAAAGCACAGTTCTACAGAGTATTGCTCTGGCTAAACAGTTTAGCTAGTAAAAAGGTCAGTTTATCTCACTGAGGCATGTATCTCCTTGGATCTGTTAACTTATCTGAAGAACTTTCCAGATACTTGGTATGTACTGAAAATTCTTACTGGAATCAGTTTATCATGGAGAAAACCCACTGTTCTTTCAAGATGCCAGTTAAAATAATGGCACGATAAAACATTTTAAACTTACCTTTTATAAAAACTGAGATATTCTAGTACTAAAAAGAGAAAAAAAAAAAAAACCCCAAATCCCTAGTCCCTGAAAGGCTAACCAAAACTCCATTATTTAAATTTCCCCTCCGTTTGTAAAACACAGGTTTTATTGTCTAGAATTTTGCAACATGGCTAATGGCTACCACCTGATCACCAAATTAACACTTCATTCATTGTAAAGCATTTGGGGATTTTCAAGTGTAAAAATAATTTAATCAGTGATTAGATAAACAACTTTACGCCAGTGCCATGAGTCTTGTAATTCTTAGCCCCAAGGAAGGGAGGATAACAGCCTAACAGCAATTCTCGAATTGGCACAAATAATTTATCGTCTGCAACGGGTAGAAGAAGATACTATGAAAGAACATAATTTCTACAAAGTCAACACTTTTTTTTTTTTTTTTTTGAGACAGAGATTTGCTCCTGTTGCCCAGGCTGGAGTGCAATGGCATGGTCTCGGCTCACTGCAACACCCGCCTCCTGGGTTCAACTTATTCTCCTGCCTCAGCCTCCCACATAGCTGGGATTACAGGCACTCACCACCACGCCTGGCTAATTTTTGTATTTTTAGTAGAGACGGGATTTCACCATGTTGGCCAGGCTGGTCTCGAACTCCTGACCTCAGGTGATCCGCCCACCTCGGCCTCCCAAAGTGCTGGGATTACAGGCGTGAGCCATCATGCCCGGCCGAAAGTCAACAATTTTTCCAAATCTTTTTCCTCAAAGTCTTCAACAAAGACTTTGAACTGCCAAAGTTGTAATCTAGTAAGTCAAACTGCTTATCTCAATTAGGGGTAAAAAAAGGCACAAAAGAAAAACAAGCAGCATAACCTTTATTTGGTCATACAATAGGTGAAGAGTGTCTCAATGTTTTGAACACTAAATTTTACTTGTGATAATTTTTTTTCTATCTAGGCAATGTATTCAGATATGTGCTTTAAAAATACACATTAGGAACTTTGCAACTGATACGTTCTATTTAATATTAGGAATATTTTTCATGGTAATACATTATTTAACTTTCTATAATTAGAGGGAAAAAATCATAAAGATCATACTTTATATTTTAACCTGACAGAATAAATGCATTATATATATCTCTTTGAAAACCAGTGCACTTAGAAGTTTCTAATTTATGCACTCCATTGCCCTAATCAAAAAGCTATACATTTTCCAGTATCCACACTGTAACACAGTCCTAGTAAAGATGCACATTCCTTTAAACCCTTTACTTTCCCTTGAATTTTGTGGGGGAGGGTGGAGGGGAAGGAAGGATACAGAAGTTGCAGTGCAGACCTATATTTATTTAGAACAAAACATCATATCCTGTGTTAAAAAAATAATTTTATCAAAACCAAATTTCAATCACAGTTATGTATGATTTTCAGTTAATAGTACATGTTGAAATTGCACTTTGCAGATATCCTGATAATGTCCTTGACAGCGTTCCCCATTTCAGCCTATGTTTTTTTCAGTAGACACAGGTTCTTCCAGAGTTTTCTTTTGGCTCCCCTTCCGTGAATATTTGTATTTGTCTACATAGGCTTTAACCAGATTTGCCACTTTAGTAGAATTTACTTCTCCACTCTTACTATGACAAACCTAAGAAAAAAGGGGTGGGGGGTAAACTTTTTTCATGCTCAAAGGGATTAAAGCCAAAATAGAAAGCTTTGTGAAAAACAACCCCAAAGAGATAATCAGACTTATTTTCATGTTTCATTATCTCACACAAACTAATCAAAAGGCAAAAAAGTAGACAGGAATTAGTAGGAGCTAGCTTTTATTATTTTAATTGAACTTCAGCATTCATTTATTAAAACAGAGGTGGTTCAAAACATGCACATACTCCACTAAAGCCATAACTTACTTTATCTACTGCTTTCCGTACAATTTCTTTATATTCTTCCTTGGTGATATCTTTATTTTGGTAAAATGGCTTGATGGCCAATTTTACCTCTTGTGCTGCTTTTTCTTGAATTTGCAATTTCTGATGAAAAGAAAATGTACAATTTATTATTTGCCAGTCATATGCTCTCACAAAATTCCGAACAAGAAATTGAAAATACTTCACATTTACAATGAGACTCTCCAACTATTAACATGACAAATACAAAACAGTTTATTTACTAAAACATATCAAACATTTCTAAAAACAATTATAAAATATTACCAGTAATTTACGGGACATCAACACATCTAGAGAGATTCCTTCAAATAATAATGGCATTTAGACAGCCCATAAGAAATTCCCTTCACCACTCATACAATAAAAAGCTGATAATTTTTCTCCTTTATCATATACAGAATTATGGAGGTTGCTCTCAACCTTGAACTTGCCTTGTCTGTCTTCGAGCTATCTGCGCTGGCTTCCACTGCAACACTTACTTTGCTTTCTGCCAATTTTACAGCAGCATTAGAGGCTTTGCTGTGACTTGATGACGAAGTATTACCAGAACTTGGTCCCTCAGCCGTTCCTGTATTTCCTGGGGCTGCTGTCGGAGCAGGCAAAACTGGTGTACTCATGTTATTACTTACATGAGAAGAACTAGGAATACCCTGTTTTAAAGAGTTATCATCAGTTAATGAATTACTTGTACTCGATAGAAGTCTTTTAGTGATGTATTAGAAATAACATTAAAAAACACAAAGCAAACCAACCTTAGTACTAAAGAAAAATGCGTATTTCAGGTAATTATATCTAAAGGGCCCTTTAAAGAAAAATCAGTAACATTCTTAAATGGGGCCTTATTTAGATATGTCAAGATGACTTTTAAATTATATATATGCATTGTAACATTCTGACAGCAACACTAAAAACAAGGAGAAGGAGAATAGCATTTAAAATATTGTATCTTTCCTGCAAGGATCTTTAGGAATATTAACGAATATTAAAGTGCGCCCACTTTAAAGATTGGAAAAAATAAGGCAGTAAAGTCAAATGGCTTGTAGCAAGTTGACAGGAGAAAAAAAGGCTGCAGTAAGTTGACAGGAGAAAAAGATTAAGATCCCAAATACTAAAATCCAATTTCCCTATTCCTTCAACTCTATCTTACTGTCAGGATTCTATTTTATTTTATTTTAATTAATTAATTAATTATTTATTTAGAGACGAAGTCTCACTCTGTCTCCCAGGCTGGAGTGCAGTGGTGCGATCTTGGCTCACTGCAATCTCCGACTACCAGGTTCAAATGATTCTCGAGCCTCAGCCTCCTAGTAGCTGGCATTACAGGCATGCATCACCACGCCTGGCTAATTTTTGTATTTTTTTTTTTTTTCTAGACAGAGTCTTGCTCTGTCACCCAGGCTGGAGTGCAGTGGCGCGATCTCGGCTCACTGCAACCTCCACCTCCTGGGTTCAAGCAATTCTCCTGCCTCAACCTCCCGAGTAGCTGGGATTATAGGTGCTTGCCACCACACCCGGCTAATTTTTGTATTTTTAGTAGAAGCAGGGTTTCACCATGTTGGCCAGGCTGATCCTGACCTCGTGATTCACCCACCTCGGCCTCACAAAGTGCTGGGATAACAGGCGTGAGCCACCATGCCCGGCCTAGGATTCTAAAATTTTTAAAAGGCAGTCATAAAATTATAAGCAACACAGTGTTTGCAAATTATTCAAATTTTCTATGTCTCACAGAGGCACTTCTCCTTTCTTTTTAGCATGATAAATTCATGAAAATGAAACACAGATGGTAATGGATAATAAACAGCTTTATCTAGTGTTTGTCTGAACAAGACAATAAAAGCTTCATCACAGTACTTAATCACTAGTTCCCACCGTCCCCATACACCCCCTAAACAGTGCAAAACAGGGGAAAAATGTAAAGCACCTACCACTCGATTCTAATTTGGCTTATAATTTGGTTTACTTAATATGAAAAAAAAAATCCTGTTCAGATATAAGTAACAGCATATATGTAGCTTGGATTTGGTAATAAGTATTTAATTAATTTTCTAATTTGGGAGTTGGGGGGTTTTGAGAAGGATAGTGAAAGAGGGATTATGAAGGTTTACCATAACTGAAATCAAATAAACAATTGTTTTTGAATGCCAGGATGCCTTTTTTTGAACATCTGTCATGAACAGCTAAATGTTTACAATGGCTATATTGATTAAACTTGAGTTGCTAAAAACATACCTGCAATTGCTTTCCATCTGGTTGTGAAGCAATGTAGTTGACTTGTTGGGATGGTGGGGGAGGGGGTGGTGGTGGTGGTAGTCCCTGAGATACACTGGTAGGAGCGGCTACCTGCATGAGGGGTACTCCTGTGTGGAGATGCAAGGGTAGCTGAGGATGAATGTTAAATGGATTGCGTTGGATGTTCATCAAAGGAGCATGAACACCCACTGGATAGGGGAAGATATTCATAGGCTGGTGTTGTGCATTCATTTGTTGCTGCATTACATTCATTTGTGGTTGCATCATATTTATAGGTAGCTGAGAACCATCAACTTGCTGGTTTGTTTGGTCTTTTAGGCTAGAATCTATCAAAAGAAAAAAAGCTTGTGAAAAAAATCATGTTATAAATCTCTTTAGACAGAGAAACAAAGAACCACTGGTTACAGTAAAATTAAATAGCAATTAATAGGCTCAGTATACCAATACCAATCTCCAATAGCTAATTTAATCCTGTCATTTCTAAATAATGTGGACTGATTTTCTAACTGAAAGAAAACATTTGGCCAGGCACGGTGGCTCAAGCCTGTAATCCCGCCACTTTGGTAGGCCAAGGCGGGTGGATCACCTGAGGTCAGGTGTTCGAGAGCAGCCTGGCCAACATGGTGAAATCCCATCTTTACTAAAAAAGTACAAAAATTAGCCAGGCGTGGTGGTGAGCGCCTGTAATCCCAGCTATTCAGGAGGCTGGAGAATCGCCTGAACCCAGGAGGTGGAGGTTGCAGTGAGCAAAGATCGTGCCATTGCACTCTAGCCTGGGCAACAACAGAGAAACTCCATCTCGAAAAACAAAACAAACATTCACCTGAAAATGATTATTCAATTTTTCTATCTTCAACAGCCTTTTTCTTGCAATGTTCTTAACAAGAAAAAAAAACAAGGCAATATAAATCTTTGCTATTAAAACAATGGCTTATTTGTATGAGAACAATTATCAAAAAATTAAAAGTGTACATATCTAAAATAAACAAATTAGAAGTTAAATCCTGCATAGGAATATCCCAAACTCTTTTATTGTAGCAAACAGTGCTGAAAATATTTAAGTCTTTGGCAAGGTTTGGAGCAGAGGTAGCATCAATAATATACTTATGTAGATAAACGTACGTGTAATATATATTTACATAATGCAAAGTGACTTGTAAACAACTAAGGTTCAGCTTATTATAAAAACTATAAATGAGGATCATTTCAACTCATACAAATAACATTAAATTTATAATTCTTCAAATAAAACAGTATCAATAAACCAACAAGAAATACATTACCCTGTCCAGATGTTTCCTCCTCTTGTTTCATCCATCCAGACTGTGGACCTGAAGAATTTCTGCCTCGTCGTGAGTAGTAGTTTTGTACATCTGCTGGCAAAGTCTTTCTCACGGCCCAGCTGGATGCAGATGTCCATCCAGATCTATCTGCTGGTGTATCAAATGAGAACTCCTGTTCACTTTTCCGCTTACAGGATTGCTGTTCCACAAACTTGAAAGATTCACTCCCTGAACTGTTTGAATTCCCTGAGAGGGGTTTTCGATTTTGCCACCGATTTTCATTCTGATCTTTATAGGCAAAACTACTTCTGTAAGTGCCTCTGCCACGGTTGCCTCTGCCTCTACCACGGTTAAATACCCAACCAGAACCAAAGTTTTTATTCCAAGAATTTCCTGAATTTTCATTTCTATTTTCTTCCCAATGAGACTCTTTCAACTTTTCTGGATTTCTGGTTCTTGGATCAGGGCCAGAGTTTATTTTTTCTGTTATCCAATTGGGACAGTCATTTCTATGTTTGTCAGCAGAATTTGGATCATCAGCATCTAGATGGATGTCATTTTTTTCTTTTTTGGTATTTTCATTCTGTTTCTCTGGGTCATTCTTTCTGTACCGATCATTTCCTCGTGGACATCTCCAACCATCATTTGCCCATCTTCCCTTCCACCGGGGACAGTAACTATCTCTGTCAATTCTACCAAACGATGAAGTCTTACTTTTTGTTCTACATCTTGACGGGGACCTAGAATGAGATCTGGACCTAGACCACTTTCTGGTTCTCCTTTCTCTCTCTCTCCTCTGCCCATCTCTATCACTTTCTCGTTCTCTGCTCTGGGACCTGGATTTTTCTCCTGGGGAGGAATCTTTCACTCTTGGCTGAGATCTTTTGTTCTCTCTAGAAGTTTCTCTTCTTGGGGACAGTGATTCAGATCTTCTGCTTTCCCTAGTAGTATCCCTTTTTGGAGACCGAGACTGAGATTGCCTCCTTTCTCTTGCAATATCCTTTTTTGGGGACTGAGAACGGGATTTTTTCCGGCCTCTGGCTGACTCATTCTTAGGAGATGGTGATTGAGACTTCCTGCTTTCTTTCCCAGTTTCTCTTGTGGGAGATGGAGACTGGGGCCGCTTCTTTTCTTGTGGAGTGTCTTTGTTGGGCGACCAAGTTGTAGATGGAGAATGAAATCTAGATCTTCGAGTACGAGGCTTTTTGGCTTTATCTATGGTATCTTTTGGGCTTTCAGATGGTTGAGAAACAGTTTCAACCTTTTCATCTGCAAGATCAGAAGACGACATATTATTTTCGGAACGGTGTGTCACAGAATTTTCATTCATTTGTTTAAGATCAGCATTTACAGATGGTTCAACTTCAGATTCATTTTGGTCACTGCAAAATGAATCACACTCCATAGGTATCATTTCATTGTTGTCCTCACTAAAATGCTTCTGAATCTGTTCAGTGTGTGTTTTAGGCAACTCTGTACATCTAGGATGTTCGGTCAGCGATTCATTCTTTTCTTCTAAAGATTTTTCCAATTTGGTGTTCAGAAGGTTATTTTTTAATAAGTTATTTTCAGAGCCTTGAATATTATTGAAATCTTCATTCCCAAAAGTATCACATGTTGCAATTATTTCTACATCTTCAGTTTCAACATGCCCAAGCAATTGAACCTCTGGGCTCTTAACAGATTGTCTGTCCACTGTTGGTATAATTTCACCCTCAGAAGATTCTAACTTGGGGCTCTCTGTAAGCTCCTCTGTTTTTAGTGTAGAATCTTTATGTTCAGTAATTTCTACTATGGAACTCTCTGTCATTTTTTCTTCATTAACCACTGACTCTACATTCTCAGATAACTCACTTAGGGGACAAGATACAGGTTGGTACACTTTGCTTTCAGATGTTAAACATGTAGGAAAATCATTTGGAAGATGAACTGTACATACATCTGTCTTTACCTCTGATTGTGAAAGTCCAGATATCTGGTCTTGCTTTTCCAATGGATCACCTCCTTTTTCAAAAATATTTTCAGAAATCTCACTTTCCAAACACAAAACATTAGCCTCTATACCTGTATTCTCAAGTTTTTTAACTTCCCCTTCCTTAGCAACTAGCACAGGAGGATCTTGAGCACAAGACTCAGAAGATGAAGATTCTACTCTGTTCTCTGTATCATGATTTGCAGTATGCTTCTCACTTTCTTCTATTTGCTCACTGCAACTTTTCAAGCAATTAGCAGACTGGTTTTCTACATGAGTCTGCACAGTACAAATGTTACTACTGTCTACATCTGATTGGTGCTCTTTTTCTAACACAGGTGATGTGTCAGATTCTGCTGTTTCTTCATCTACTGAATCATTGGAAGATGATTTTTCAGGGGCAGCTACAGAGCTCCGAAGTTTCTTTTTCAGTAAAGGTGGTTTTCTTCCTCTTCTTACAGACTTCCGTTTTGGAGCCTGTCTTGTTTGCTTTTCTGACTCAGCTGAAGAGGGAACACTTAAAGATGGATTACTGTTACCTGGGGCATCACACCCAGAACTGTTTGATATTGGGGATCTCTGAGACTGACTGGCTGTTTCAGCTCTTGTGTTACGTGTAGACCTCCTTGTAGGAGTTGTCATTGCAGGTTTTCGTCTTGATCCTCTGGTATTTGATGTACCAGAAGTTTGCTTCTTTTCTTCCCCTTCTTGAGTATGTGCTAATGCATATCCCTTGCAAGAAGTACCTAATAATATTTAAAAAAAAAAAAAAAAAAAAAAAGGTAAAAAATATGTTTTAAGAAATAGTAATTTGGCTTTAGCTAATTTTAGCATAAAATAGTCTGCAACAGAGTGAAACAAAATACTTATAAATAAAACTATTAATAAATGCACAGCTACTAACATTTGAGTAATATGAGATATTCATCAACTTTCTTAATGACACTGAAATAAGTTATAACTAGATTTGGTCCAAGTGGGCAATTTTATAGAGAAAAAAAGGAAAATAACTTTTGGTCTTGTAACTGCTACTTGCTTAATTTTTTTTTTTTTTTTGGAGACAGGGTCTCACTCTGTCACCCAGGCTGGAGTGCAATGGCGTGATCACTGGAGCAATCATCGCTCACAGAAGCCTCAATCTCCCAGGCTCAAGTGATCCTCCCGCCTCAGCCTCCTGAGTAGCTGGGACTACAGGCATGCGCTACCATGCCCAGCTAATTTTTGTATTTTTAATAGAGACAGAGTTTCGCCATGTTGCCCAAGCTGGTCTCAAACTCCTGAGTTCAAGTGATATGCCTGCCTCGGCCTCCCAAACTGCTGGGAATATAGGCGTGAGCTACTGCGCCCGGCCGTGATCTGGGATTATCTAGGCAAAAGGAGAGAGAAAATGGTCAGGTTATCCATGAATTAATAAAGACTCAAACTATTTATTAATAATTAATTAACAGATGTTACTTCTAAAGATCTATGGTTTGGATATGAAAGCCTGAAACAGAAAGGAGACTTCTAATCAGTTCCTCAAAGCCTCCAAGTTGTAATTTCTAAAAACTACAACAGAGTTTCTAGTTGGAATATTTTTTATTTTTAAAACTGACAGATAAAACTGTATGTGTTTACCATGTACAACGTGATGTTTTGAAGTACATATACATTGTGGAATGACCAAATCTAGCTACTTAATATATGCACTACCTCACATAGTTATAATTTGTTTAGTGAGAACACTTTACATCCACTCTCTAGCAATTTTCAAAAATACAATATAGTTGACCCTTTAACAACACAGGGATTAGGAGCACCAACCTCCAACACAGTCAAAAATTGGCATAGTTTTTACTCCCCAAAACTTAACTGTTATTCACCAGACTCCTTACCGATAACAGTGAATTAACATATTTTTTAATGTGTTACATACTGTATTCTTACAATAAAAGAAGCTAAAGAAAAGGTTATTACAAAAATCATAAGAGAAAATACATTATAATGCTGTACTGTATTTATTGATACCCTAAGTTTATATCATTTGTTTACAAGATGAATCATCTGTCTGAAATGGCAGGCAACTGCAGCTATAGATCTCAATCTGTTCCTATCAAGGAATTAAACTTCTTCTTATAAAGCCATAACTTTGCTTCTTGGGAGCACTTCCTACATCACTAATGGCACTTCATGTGAGTCCCAAAGGTGTTACTCAAGGTTTACAGTATTGCACTAAACACTATGAAAAAATACGCAAGCACTGCAAGAGATCACTTTTTACTGTGATATGCAATCTATTAGAAAGACAAACGCTCACATGGAGATGATTACATTAAACCAAGTTTTGCGTTGTTTTTGTTTTTGTTTTTTTGAGACAGGCTCTTGTTCTGTTGCACAGGCTGGAGTGCAGTGGTGCAATCACGGCTCATTGTAGCCTCAACCTCCCAGACATTCACAACACTTGAGTACACCAGAACAGCAACAGGTGGCAGCCACAAAAATTGTTACACTGGTAAATATGTACTACATTTAATTTTACACAGCTATGATTTAATACTGTATCTTTACAGATGTTTACATTTCTTGTGACTGTAAATGGTGGAACCATGTGGTTTGAGTGTGTATATGTTTTGATAAATTTTAACTTTTTATCATAGATTTGTATATATTTTATGGTAGTAAATGATGAAATAGACTAGTACCTACATATATTTTATGCCATTAATGACATACCTTTTTCTTCATTTTTTCACTATTTATAGGTTATGCGATTTGTCTGTTTTTTCAGTGTTGCAAATCTCCAAAAATTTTGCGATATATATATATTTTTTAAATTCATGTATAAATGTCGGCACCCAGTTAAAACCTTTGTTCAAGGGTCAACTGTATTATTATAGTCATCACGTTTCACAATAGATCTTTAGAACTTATTCTATCCAGCTGAAACTGTATCCTTTGACCAACAACCTCCACCCCACCACCACTACCCCACCCCCTAATCTACAGTCTAGTTCTATGAGATCAACTTTTTAAGATTCCACATATAAGTGAGATCATGTGGTTATTTGTCTTTCTGTGCCTGCCTTATTCACTTAGCCTAATGTCCTCCAGGTTCATCCATGTTGGTACAAACAACAAGATTTCCTTCTTTTTGTGGCAGAATAATATTCGATTGTGTGTGTATATAGACATATGGAGAGACTATATATCTATATAGACTATATAGACTATATATCTATATAGATATATATATATGGATATAGAGAGACTATATATCTATATATGTATATACATACACTCTAGTTGAAGCAATTCTAAAGTTAAGTCATTGTCCAAATATTTATAGACGTATTTACAAGTTACTATGCCTTACTTTACAGCTTTTCTAAGTCATCAAACACACATTTTTATGAAACTGGAAGAAACTAATAATAATAATTTTTAAAATAGAAAATGATTTCACAAACTTTACCAAAATGTTCTAAAGATATGGTACTTGTTGGAAAAATAGTTCTTGGCAACATAGAAGAAATGAGAGGAAGGACTTCTGTTTCAACATTCCAGGGTATAAAACCAATTCTGAAAACATAATAAAGATATTTTTGTTTAAATGGTTTAAAAAATTAAACCAGCAATTTAAAAGTATTAATTCTCTAAATCAGGTTAGCAATATTAAAATACAGTGCTTAAATGTTTTTTGCGCAAATAACTAAAAATGTAAATTCAAGGTTACTCCTTGTCTAAAGATAGCTACCAACTGGCTAAAATGCAGAAAAAACCTTTAAAAGTATGTTTTTCTGATAAATTCATGGCAAAGAAAAGATGAAAGCAACTTAACACAGACGTTTCTCTTTGAAATAATTTATGTAGTATTTTGTCAAGAATTTTCCAGCTTTCATTATGTTCTTCACTACTCTAAAAAAATAAAATCAACTTTGAGGTGTAATTCAACATAAAATGCACAGATTTTAAGAGTACATTTGCTAACTTTTGACCAAAGTGTGTGCATATATATATATATATATATATATATATATATATATATGTCTGTGTTAACCACTACCCCAATCAAGAAAGAGAACATTTCTGCCCCCCAGAAAGTGTCCTCACACTCCTTTGTATCGTTCTCCCTCCTTTCCAGGCAACCAAGGAACTGATTTATACCACTATGTTATATTCTAAAATTCCTCGACCTGGGTATGGCTCTTCAAAGTTCTCAGTGTCCCTAGAGACCTGTTAAGACCCGCCCCCCCGTCCCCCCCATCCCCCCCCCATCCCCCCCCCCCCCCGCCCTTCAAATTTTCTCCATTCAAACCCAAACCATTTCTCGGCTTTCTTTTTCTTATTCATTTAGGTCTCCTAACAAAAGACTATCTGATTCAGTATAAGGTGAGATTCTGGAGTAGGAGAAGCATGGAAAAAAAAATGTAACTTGTACATGTATAAAAATATGTAACTATAAAGAAGGGTTTCATAGTACATACATCTGGACTTCTTCATTTGACTTCTATTATGTTCTGCCATCATTCCTAGAGGGTGAATGCCCTATACAGAACTATATTATAGTGACATATAAAATAAAGTCATAATATGTTACAGGAATTAATATAAAACTCAGGCAGTGACCCTAATCTTTACTTAGGAGCTTGATTTAAGTATATATTATATATCTAGCACCATCTTAGCAGCTTCAGGACTAAACTAAGAAATAAAAAACTAGATTACAGAAAGTCATGAGTGTCAGGGTAGAGTAGGCACTTGATCAAATAGTTATTTAGAAGAACATTTTTGAGGAGAGGAATATGGTAAAAGCGTGATTCAGCTGACAGCACGCAGGTAAGACTGGAACGGGAGAAGAGTAGAGGAATGATGACAGATGTATTACTAACAATAAATCTTAATATTCAGGTTCTCTCCCTTTTAAATAAATCTAGCATATACACAGCTATACTTGTTAAACAGATAAATTAAGGATTCTTTACTTTCTAAGGGGTCCTTTATATAGCAATCTTTATTGGGCATTTGAAACACCAAAGTTTAATTTGCACAAAACTTCCTTAGGAAAATAACAATTGAATAAGGTACCCCTGTACTTAAGTACTAATGCTATCTTGTTCATGTTAGCATGTAAACACCTGAGTAAATAATTTTTTATTTTTACCTTCCGATTCCAGGTAATGTATCAGGAAACCATGACAATTCCAGTTCATGTCTCTTCTGCCTAATCAGTGCACTGATTTCACTGGCTTCTATAAATTCTGTACTAAAAGATAAATTTTAGACCTTCATCAGAATCTCACAATTTTAGGTTCAAAAAAACAATTAGGTCATACAAAGAATAGCAGCCGTTTTTGTACCTGGCATTATGAATCACACAAGAATGCGAGCTCTTTTCTATTTAAACACTTTCAAAATAAACTCATTCCTAAAATTAGTACAATTTTTATATTGCAAATCAGAGTTGTATTTGACTGTTAAAAATAACCCTTGAATTTCTATCTTAAGTGACAGAATTTTTTAAATAAAGTCAAGTCAGAGTAATATCCTCATTATTGAAAGGAAGAAATTCTAGGTGCAATAGTTTCCTACTTGAAACTAAGCCTAAGACAAAAGAAAATAAAGGAGGGTAAGATGACTGCAACCAAAAATGGGTATAATTCAGCTTTTCAAAAGCCTGCTTAGAAATAATTTTTTTCTTGGTACCTTGCCAAGTTCTAAAATTAAATCACACAATCTTATTCTATGCTGCTGGCTCAACTAACTGTACGTGATTTTAAAGCCTCAATTTAATCTTCAAATTCCATAAATATCAACTTAGTATCTATATGCCAGTCACTAGGATTCAAAGATGAATGGATCAGCTGTAAAAGGGTTCTTCTTTAGGTAACATCCCCACAAGCTAATAAATAACCTACTTCTCTATCATATAAACAGCTTATATAGAACAACTTATTAACGAAAACAAAGCACACTGGCATAGGCAATCATTGCACAATAGAGAAGCTCCCAAAATTAACAGGTTTTCTCTTTGCTAGAGCTAGTTTACCTTCCCCCCCCCCCGAAAAAAAAACACTAAAGCAAACAAACCAAGGTGGGCCTTTCAGTTTTTATTGGGCCCAGAGTTTAAATTTCTAGCAAAAGTTAATAATTATTAAACATCAAGTATAAACAGCATAAATTAAAAGTAGAAAATACTAACCAATAAGCTCTATAGGTAAAGGAAGATTCTCCAGAGTGGCTAACAGAAGAAAACATATTGGAGAAAAAATTTCTGAAGCACTGATTTGTACTCCAATTTGATCTCTGAGGCTACAAAAGTAAAAAGTAGTTAGTGAAACAGCAAATAAATAATAGGTAAATAATAGTTATACTTAAATATTTTGATACACCTGAAGCACTGGTTATTTATGGACTAAATAACCCTAAAGTGTTATTATCTACGAAAAAGATTTTTCTTGGTTTCAACAAACCTTATTTATCTTTATTGCTGCATTGTTCTTTCCTCCTGTTTCACTGTATAAAGAGTTTCCTGTACAAAGACATAAAAGGACTTGGTTACCTTGTATTAATTTTTATTAAAAAGGCTGTAAACCAGCATTGATACCAGCACATTGGCAAGGGTTGAAATACGTAGAAAAGCTGCATTTCAAATAATACACAATTTTTTACACAATTTTCCCAAATGCTGATTTCATCTTACCTTGTTAAGCTACAACTACAAGTAAAATATAAAAGGCCACAATAGAGAAACTGGGTGAAATATGTCAAACCTGCTATGTTTACAACATGTGAGTTAAAATTCTAATCAACATTTTCTGCTACCTTATGCAAGCTTAAACTATCTTGTAACAAAAGGTATACACAAGAAGTCAAGCTATTTAATATCAATAATACACTTAACATTTCTTTCCAGCTATCATCTAGAAAACAGGTAGCTATCTCAAGTAGAGGCTGACTAGGGGGCCTGGGGCCATCAGCTCTTGTTAACCATAAATTACCATTTAGCCAATGGCACCCACTTCAGGTATGTTCTTTCCTTCAAATTTTATACTAAGAGGGAAAAGTAGATGTGCTGACTGAAACAGCTTTCTGTTACAACAGTGTTGGTGGCTGCATTGCTTCTGACTTGTCCACAGTGCATATGACAACTGCCTTTTAATTTTCCCCCTTGCTTGCCTCACAAAGGGCCTATTGACATTGTTCAAAATAAATCACACTAACTAGGAGGCTTGTTTCCTGCACTGCAAGATCATATGTATTTTGGTTTACTTCTGTTAGTTCAGTTGGTAACAGCCCACTTTCTACTTAATAGCATACTAACTTCCTTTTTAGTTATTATACAACATCTGTTTGGTTTTGCACAAGTCCCTCTCAGAACTACTGTAACAAATGTAATTTCAATGTTAGTGGAAGGCGAACAGGCTGAGTTCCGGAACTTACTGCCTTACCCCTTTGAAAATCTGTATCTAAAAGATGATACGCTGAAATGTATGGTAAAAATGTGTGGTAGGTACACAGATAACACTCTTAGACATAACCATGTTCCTTCAGCTAGACATAGAATTGCTGTACTAGACCCACATAGTGTCTTTTATGCCCTAAAGATGCTGAGTTGTTTTGTTTCAGGTTGCATTCACTCAACACTTAATGAGTATGTAGTGTTTACATAGCATTCTTTCATTTGGAAACCTATCTCAGAAAGCCATCATTAGATAAAATGCTTTGTACTGAAAGAACTGTTAGTTTTCTCTGGGCAATGCTACATGTGAAAATCCAGTTCAAAAGCTATTTCACATATTTCTGGGTAATTCTCAGGTAATTACTGAGCAGCTTCAATGACAATCTCTAAAGTATTTGATATTGGTGAATTTGTCTAAATTGTGGTTTCCCGAAGATCGTTTCACAAATCCACCCTACTTGTCTGTTTTTGGTGGGCAGTGATACGCCTTTTCATTTAATTTTTATTAAAGTAATCCATGTACATACTTTAAGATGTCAAACAGTACTTCCAAACTTATAAAGAAAAATTATGGAAATACCCGCTCTTGATTTCTGCTTCCCCAAAGCACTCATCAAATCCTTTGGCTGTTTCTTCTAACATTTACTTCTTTATTTCTAAATAACATCCTTATACTACTCTCTTTTTTTTTTTTTTTGAGATGGAGTCTCGCTTTGTTGGCCAGGCTGGAGTGCAGTGCCACAATCTCAGCTCACTGCAACCTCTGCCTCCCAGGTTCAAGCAATTCTCCTGTCTCGACCTCCTGAGAAGCTGGGACTACAGGTGCATGCCACCACGCCTGGCTAATTTTGGTATTTTTAGTAGAGATTGGGTTTCACCATATTGGTCAGGCTGGTCTTGAACTCCTGACCTCAGGTGATCCACCCACTTCAGCCTCCCAAAGTGCTGGGATTACAGGCGTGAGCTACCACGCCCAGCCAGCTTCAGGTATTTTCCCTAGGGTTAATAATGGCTTTGTCTTCTCTTTTCCTTTTCTTCCTTACTATCCACCATTAATTTAGCTAACTACAATAAAAGTATAAATCTGAGTTTAATACACTCAAACACAACAACTCATCTATAAAGTTAGTTCCCCACTCTCCTGGCAAAACTCTTTCTTTGTCCTGGTCCAGTATAAACTGGTAACTCTCAAAGCTGCTGTTCAATAGTCATTCTGGGATTGCCCTTTGTCATTATCCCAATAATCCTTTGTCCTGTTTATCTTTTCCTGAGTTGGAACTCGTTTTCTGAATCTCACATTGTTCTTCCATTTACTATCTCATTTAGTGAAGTATACACATACATCCTCCAGCAGAAGTGGAAAAGGGTGGGAATTCTGAGTTAGTGCACGATGGATAGTTTGATAAGTTATAGAATTGTCTAGGTTAGTAATTATTTTCCCTAGAGTTTTCAAGGCATTGCTTCACTACTCCAACTAGTTGTTGGATGACACTCTGTAACCCCAATCCTCTATATGGTCTGTTTTTACTCTCTCTCTTGTCATCTTCAGACTTCTAGAACTTTATGAAGTATTTGGTATAATTCTTTTTTCATTTACTACGTATTATATTATTTCTTCATATCTGGACACCTGTGCTCTACTATTACGGAAAAAATTTCCTTTGTATTACTTTTTTAAAAATAAATTTTTGCATTTTTCCTTCCTGAAATTTTATTATTTGATATTGAATCTCTTAAATGAATATCCTATCATCTCTTTGACTTTTAGTCCTACTTTGAGACTTATGAACTTATCTTCTACTCCTGTTGAATTTTTGTATTTTTGCTGTAATATTTTTAACTTCTAAAAGCTTTTTCTTAAATATTAGTTTTCTTGTATCATTGATAAAATATCACTTATTTCAGGCTTTGAGGATATTAAATTTTTTTAAGTTATTCCCTATTTTCCAGCATTGGGTCTGTCCCATCAGGTTGCTTTTGTCTTTGTTTTGATGTCTATTATGTTGATTTCCCTCAAACATCTGGAGATCCTTGATTGTTTGCGGGACACTAAAATATTGATTAAAAATGGTGCAGATGGGTGGTCAGAGCCTTTCAGCTAATGTGTTTCACTGTAGGGTGATCAAGCAGACATCTGGTTACTTCATTGGGGGACTCTCAAATGACATTATCTTTAAGTCTTTTCTTTTGGGCAAGTCAGTTTTCCAAAAGATGTCCCTTATTTCCTACTTTGGAAAATTATAATAATCAAGACTGCCAGTGCTTTGAAAAATGCTCTTGGGTAGAGGACTAGAAGCCTCATCATTTGACTTAATTTCCCTCTCTGTTGTTTCATGTACCATCATTTATGCTAAAGTTTAAATCTGGTTTAAATACTTATTTTGGAGAGTAAATCTCCAGTCTTTCATTGGGTACTCCCCTTCCTCTACCCACAGCCAGGAATCTTCAGGATCTAAAAATTTTTAACCAATTCTGTTTTCTAAAACCACCCCATATCTCTGCCTTCACAGATAATGGAGGCCTCCAAACTCGACTTTCTAAGGTTTGATGGTATGTGAACTGTCTTGAGATTCTTAACTCCATTCTCCCCATGAAATGTCTATGTATCAGCTTTCTGCTAAGACAATTTACCATCCCCCTCATACTATTTTACTTTCTATTTTGTGGACACTTATGTGCTGTACCCCTCTCTCCAGCTTTCTTGTCTTTGTGGCTTAAACTTTGCGGCTTAAAACTTTTCTTTCCGGCCAGGCACGGTGACTCACACCTATAATCCCAGCACTCTGGGAGGCCGAGGTTGGTGGATCACCTGAGGTCAGGAGTTCGAGACCAGCCTGGCCAACATGGTGAAACCCTGCTCTACTAAAAATACCAAAATTAGCCAGGCATGGTGGCGTGCACCTGTAATCCCAGCTACTCAGGAGGCTAAGGCAGTAGAATCGCTTGAACCTGGGAGGCGGAGGTTGCAGTGAGCTGAGATCATGCCACTGTACTCCAGCCTGGGTGACAAGAGCGAGACTCCATCTCAAAAACAAAAAAACAAACAAACAAAAAAAACACACACATTTTTCTTTCATTCCTTTATTGTCATTTTAGTAGAGATTTGGGATGAGAGGGATCAGAGCATTAAACAAGTACTCAATCTGCTATGCTTAACTAGAAGCTTGTTTTATTTATTTTAATTCAGCACATCCCTAAACATGTTTCATGAAACACTAATCCCAAAGGATGTTTCATGAAAACACCCTTTTGTACGATACAAACAAGTATAATAAAGTCTCTGAGCTTAGAACCCAGTACTTGGCAGGCATCCAATTAAAGTTTGATTAATTGATTCCGAAGTTTAATAAAGACATAATTAGATGGATCTAGTATGTACTTAAAGAAGTACTACATTAAGAAATGCCTGAAAGGGAGATCCTTTCTGTAAACTATATCAATTATAAACTACTATCCCAAACCAAAGATTAATGTTCATTCCAAGAAACAAAGTGAATATAAAGGAGATCAAAAACAAAAATGTATAATTCAGTTATCTAGTATGACAGAAGAAAGAAAGTGATATTTCCTCAACAAATTTGCTAATAGGTTTGCTGTCTAACCTTTCACTATACCTCTAGTGTGGCAACATCATCTTCATTATATGAGAAAACTAGACCGTTTATTTAATTTTACTAAAGTCACAGGTGTTTTAATGGTAAAAAACTGTACAAAACTCAAGGGGCTTGGCTTCCAGTAAAATCATCTATTAGACCTGCTGAAGTTTTAACTAATATTATACTATATTTACAGGCTATAATAATAATCTCTAATCAAGATATAAGAATTTGCAACTTCATAAGCTCTATTCATTAGTTTGATTACTGTATAACAAATGACTTCAGATAGAAAGTCACAGACCTATGTTTAAAGAACAGTCCCATTCTGCTTCACAAAACTTTAAGAAATTAAAGAAGTTTGGCCAGGTGCAGTGGCTCACGCCTGTAATCCCAGCACTTTGGGAGGCCAAGACGGGCAGATCATCTGAGGTCAGGAGTTTGAGACCAGCCTGACCAACATGGTGAAATTCCCCCGTCTCTACTAAAAATACAAAAGTAGTTGGGCATGGTGGTGCATGCCTGTAATCCCAGCTACTTGGGAGGCTGAGACAGAAGAATTGTTGAACCCAGGAGGCGGAGGTTGCAGTGAGCCGAAATCGTGCCATTGCACTCTAGCCTGGGCAACAAGACCAAAACTCCATCTCAAATAAATAAATAAATAAATAAATAAATAAGCAAAGAAAAAAAGAAGCTAAGCTAAGCAGAGTTGCTTCTAAAATCTAACCAATCAATCCTAGATAAAGACACAGACAATAGTTTCTCAAGCAGTCCTTTTATAAAAAGAAATTTAAATTATCCTTTGGCTATATCATGGTTTCTGTTCAGTGTAACTGGGTAAATAAAGATGTATTCAATTTGCACAATCCCCAACTAACTACCTTCGTGACTTTGTCTCTTGGTTCCTTGCTTAGTCATCAAATGTCAACATTTAAGGATACAAGCTGTCTTTTCTGTTGCATGACAGGCTCATTTCTGCCCCTAAACTTTGCAATCATTCCAAGTTACACTTACAGGTTCTCTTAGTCTTCTAATTAGTCAGTTTGTGAATAAATACTGTCTAAGAAACCTCATAAGAAATGTGAAAATTAAAAGAAAAATTAAAAACAAAAGAAATGTCCACATTAAAGGCAAAAACTCTTAAAGGTTCTAATCTTACAGCTATGATTTATGACCTCTAGCCTGAAGGAAAAAAAAAAATCACAGTTAACTGATAAGTGGGGAGCAGACATTCTGTTATCAAGATGAAAGAGAGCTAATTTTACATTACAAATTATTTTTGAGCTCAAAAGTACATCCAAACAAGATCCATCAGAATGGCAATAATTTCAGTTACAAAGGTTGCAGACAACCATAAAGTGAGAGGCTTAATTAAGGTTGGTAACACTAACAATATCATGCTTTGGTATTATTTTGTAGTAGAAAATGGCATTGGATATGGAGTCAGAAGACTGGATCAAATTCTGGTGGCTCCAATTATTAGCAATGTGATCTCGGACAAGACATTTAGCCTTTTAAAAGACTTTACAAAATGATGTTAATACATAATCTCAGAAGACAGAGTTATCTTATTAACCTTCTCTCTTGACATCTTTAGAAACTTTCTAACAGATTACTTGGCTTCCCATCCTTTTGGAATACTTTAACCAGGTTAGTTTTTCTAAAACAGTTTCACTGCATTGTATCTCAATGAAAAAAACTTTTAATTGTGTCTACTTGCATAGCAATCTTCCTTTTCAGTCTTATTTCCTTTTATTGATTTTTTTGAGAAAGGGTCTTACTTCTGGCGCCCACGCTGGAGTGCGGTGGCATGATCATGACTCACCTGCAGCCTCAACTTCCCCAGCCTCAGGTGGTCCTCCCACCTCAGCCTCCTGAGTAGCTGGGACTATAGGTGTGTATCACCACACTTGGCTAATTTTTGTATTTTTTGTAGAGGTGGGTTTTGCCATGTTGCCTCAATCTTATTTCTGATCATCATAGTCTTAAACATTCTGCCTGAACTCAAGAGTGAGAAAAGAAATGACAACTGGAAGAAACCATCAATTTAACTGAGGAGTCAAGCATAAATAAACATATATCAACACAAACTGTTCACCATTAAAATAACATGAAGATGAATAGATCTTATTTGTACATGAAATGCAAACATCCAATTTCTTCAGAGCATCTCTATGGTCGTAGACACTTTACTTATCGAAAAACGAATTTGCCTCTCATCTTTATTGAGGTACAATTGACAAAAATTGTATATATTTAAGGTATACTACTTAATGTTCTGATATATGTACACATTGTGAAAATAATCACCACAAACTAAACATATGCATCACCTCACAGTTACCGCTCTCCCTTTTTCTTGTAGTGAGAACACAAGATCTACTGGCTTGGCAAATTTCAAGTGTACAATACACCATTATTAATTATATCCACACTGCTGTACACCTATACATTAGGTATCCAGAATTTATTCATCTTGCATAACTGAACCTCTGAATCCCTTGACAACATCTCCCTATTTTCCCCACTCCCAAAAACCACCACCATTCTACTTCCAAAAGAGAATTCTTCATTATACCCTCCCAAACGTTCTCCCACCAGCCTTCCCCACTTCAGTAACTGGCAACTCCTATTTTACCAGTTCCTTAGGTCAAGACCTTGTAGTCAACCCTGACTTCCTTCTTTCTTGTAGCCTATATCCAATCCATCAACGAATCCTGTTAGCTTCATCTTTAAGTATGATGTAGTTGACCCTTCAACAACATGTGTTTGAACTCATGGGTCTGCTTATTCATGAATGTTTTTCAATAAAAGTTACACTGAGTGTGCTTGCCTCTCCTGCCTCCCCTTCCACCTTTTCTGCCATTGCCATCCAAGACAGCAATACCAACCCCTTCTCTTCCTTAGCCCACTCAATGTGAAGACAACAAGGATAAAGACCTTTATGATGATCCACTTCTGCTCAATGAACAGTAAATGTATTTTCTCATCCTTATGATTTCTTAATAACATTCTTTCTCCAGCTTACTTTATTGTAGGAATACTGTATATAATACATATAACATATAAAATGTGTTTGTCAACTGTTTATGTTATCTGTAAGGTTTCCAGTCAATAGCAGGCTATTAGTAGTCAAGTTCTGAGGCAGTCAAAAGTTATACACTGATTTTTGACTGTGCAGGGGTGCCCCTAACTCTTGTGTTTTCAAGGATCAATGGTACATACAGAATTGAACCACTTCTCATCATCTCCACTAATATCTCCTTGGCCCAAGCCACCACAATTTGTGGCCTAGAAAAACGCCACCTAAAATAAAAAGAACAAAAAAGAAAAAAGCCACCTAAATAGTCAATTTCCACTTCCACTCTTATTCGTCTATGATTTTCTTCCCTTCACAGCCAGAGTAATCCTTTTAAAATGTACCAGATCATGTTACTCCTGAAAACACTCCCTAGCTCACACTGGCCCTAAATGATCTCCCCTTACGTCTTACTCTTTCTCCTCCATCTACTTAATTCTGTCATTCTAGCCACACTAACCTCCTTAATATTCTTTGGAGACATTCCAAGAATATTGCTGTCTCAGGCTTTTATACTTGCTGTTCCCTTGCCCCGAACAATCTTCCCTGAGATATCTTCATGGGCTTAACTTCTTACTTCTTGAAGGTCACTGCTCAAATATATCTTTATTCAAGAGGGTTTCCCTAACACTTTAAATAAACTGTCATCTCCACAATGTCATCACCCTTTAACCTTTTACCCAGCTTTATTCTTCTTTAGAGCATTTATTACCACCTGTTTTATATATATATTTATATTTGTGTTTGTCTACGAGAAGATCCCATTGACAAGCACTTTGTTGTTTTTGTTCACTACTATACCCCTAAGAGTCACTGTGCTCAGTAGTTAGGTATTTGTTGAATGTATGAGTGATCTCAATTCCCTTGTGCTTCTCCGAGTATGAACATCCAAGACTGAGTATGTATTGAGTATGAATCTAGAATTTAAACCTGAATAATTTTCATCAAATGTAATACCTAAATATAAGCTACTTCATCCAGTAAATAATCTATTTCAACATAGGAAGAAAAACTGACCATGTTAGACTTATCAAATTTCCCTAGTAAAAAGTAACATCATAGCAAAACTATTAATAACTAAATGGATAATCCATGAGTAAAGTGGTCCCCCCTTATTCATGGTGTCTCTTTCTGCAGTTTCAGTTACCTGTGGTCAAATGCAGCCTAAAAATATTAAATGGAAAATTCCAGATACAAACAATTCTTAAGTTTTAAATTGTACACCATTCTGAATAACATGATGAAATCTTGTGTCACTCTACCTTCATCACAAGAAGAGTAAGTAAGAAGAGTAAGTACAGTAAGAAATTTTGAGAGAGCCCACACTCACCTAACTTTTATTACAGTATATTGTTATAATTGTTCTATATTACTATTCATTATCGTTAATCTTTCCACCACCTAATTTATAAATTAAACTTTATCATGGGTATGTACATATAGGAAAAAACATAATATACACAGAGTTTGGTACTATCTGTAGTTTCAGGCATCTACTTGGAACATATCCCCCATGGACAAGGGGTAACTACTATAGCCAGTTCCCTTCAGATCAGTCCAGGTTGGTCAGTGAAGACATTTGCTCATAATTACCTCGGCATCAGCACTCTTGTATTAGCCACTCAAAGTATAATGAGTATTTCTGCCTATCCTAAACCAAACAAATGACTTCAGGCATCTTAAGTAGATACAGTATTGAGTTACAGGCCTTAGACAATGTTAACCTTCTGGCAGAAATTGTTTTTTTCCTCATTATAATTTTAAAATAGCTATCCAATCTAATATTCCACATTCTAAACAGTAAAACAAAATCTCAAATCAGAATTAATCATAGATGCTTATAAATGAGCTTTACTATACTGAAGCATATGGAATTTAAGATTTTCCTGTATTTCACCTTCTAAAAATGAGCCCAGGCAAGAGATATACACTTTAAGAAAATTACAGTGGTCAGTGGTCTTAAAACTAAGACTAGAATAATTTAGTGGGCCAAATTATCTAGAGAAAATCTGTAACACCATTTAATCTTCCTCAGCAGTAAATTTTATATTGGTTCTTAGAATTGGCAAGCAAATGCTATTCATAAAAAAAGAATGCTAATCTACAGCAATGACATAGAAAAGCAAAGACTGTTTTCATATCTAAAGCTGACAAAAGAAAAATGCGTTTTTAACTACAAAAGTCCAGAGATCAAAACAACTTTTGTTTCAATTTCACTTTAATAGTAAAATTTCAAAGGTAGAACGTTTGTTAATCTGTAAATCTAACCTGAGGGATCATATTAATTCTAATCAAAAACAAAACCAACAAAAAACCAACAAAACTTGGTATTCATAATGCATAAAAAATGAAGTTATTCACTTTTGAAAACAATAAATTAATTCTTTCACAGCTCACTAATTCACTAGTTCTAGCTGTAAGTGGAAATTCACTGTGACTTAGTCTGGAAAATAAATGCCCACCTCCTTGCTTACAAACAGATCATAGTAAGATGTTCTTTGGGACAGAATAAACAGCCTGAACCCCCAAGGAGGAGTCACAAACAACTATGGATGTTGTCATTTTTATTCAGGCTCTGCTGCAAAGCCTTCCTGTGTATTAGAAAATCATGTACCAGACAAAAAGAGAAGACAAGAATATTTAACTGCTCATGTAGCTAAATACGTTAGAGGTGCTTTATTTCTAAAGTTTCAAATTAGCTAGAGGCCAAACTACAATTTCCTTCAGGAACTGTGAATTACTTTCTTGCTGTCACAGTCTTCCTTTGCTACTGCTTACAGTAACTGGCCCACAAGGTATTTAATCTCATCTCCCCTAAGGACTTCTGCACTAATGGGTGGAATAAGGCCACAGTATGAGCTGGTCAACACCACGAAATCGTGAAACACTCTTTTCTCCCAACACACGCACACACACACCCCTTCTAAGAGGAGCAAGAAGAAAAAAAGGGGCAGAAAACAGTATAAATTGCTCCATGAAAACAAAATTTATGTAGGATTTAACACAATGTACACAGCTCTGAGGACTATTTTCCAGCCTGAAGTGTTACTGATGAGAACTCTGACACAACCATTAAATTAAAAAACAACAAAAAAAGGTAGAATACAAAAGCAAAAAGTAACTTACTATGTATCAACTTCAAGTCACAAACTTTTGCACTTAATAGATCTTCTCTTACGATGGCTTTTCTTCTGTAAACATCAATAAAGACAGGAAAGAATTAAGAAAAAAACTGTCATTTTGCTCACTTATTTTCAACTCATTCTCCTTCTTCAAAATGAAATCTATCATGCACTGATTTTGGTAACTATGCTGAAATCTGGCAAATGGTTTAAGGATATTCTCACAGACTCCTATGAGATATTAGAATGTCAAGTTAGGTTTTAATATCTATTGAGTTGTATTATCTCAGTCTTTTTTTTTTTTTTGAGACAGGATTTTGCTGACACCCAGGCTGGACGGGTGTGGTGCAATCACGGCTCACTGCAGTCTTGACCTCCTGGGCGGACGCAATCCTCCCAGCTCAGCCTCCTGAGTAGCTGGGACTACAGGTATGCACCACCTTGACAGGTTAATTTTTCTATTTTTGCAGAGTTTCCCTTTGTTCCTGAGGCTGTTCTCTCCTGGGCTCAAGTGATCCTCCTGCCTTGGCCTCCCTAAGTGCTGGAATTACAGGTGTAAGCTACCATGCCTGGCTAATATATTTTTTCTTCTTCTTCTTCTTCTTATTTTTTTTTACTAGACACGAGGTCTCACTACGTTGCCCAGGTTGGTCTCAAACCCCGGATCTCAAGTGATTCTCCCACCTCAGCCTCCCAAAGTGCTGGGATTACAGGCATGAGCCACCACGTCTGGCCTCATCTCAGTCTTTAAACAATAATCTTACTGACTGATCATGACTGACTGGCTATTGAGCCATGCAGAGTAGAGGTAAGCAGATATTATCCTTTTTAAAAGGACCATTAGGAAATTCTAGCAAAGAAAGCATGATTAGTTCCACTCCTCACTCAGTTACCATTCTCTACAATGACTTAAAATGGAGGTTCACTACCAAGAAACAAAATGCCACTGCAATGCCTTCTTTGGAACTGGTAAAAAGTATCAGAAAGAGAGAGGTCCCAGGGTTTTATTGCTTTGGAAGGGAGAGGAAAATTGAATGGAGTTTGTCTGTGTGTTGGAAGACCAAGCATTCAGTAAACAGAAGACTGAATGACAGGACTACTAAAAACATCCAAAACTCCAAAAAAGAGTATAATGTAAATATCCAACAGCTGACAGAGATTTTCCACCTTGGGAAAAATAGTTAAGCTATGCCTTGGTGGGCAAAGGCAAATTATTAATTTTGCAGCTGTTATTTCCTTATGACAAATCTCAGAAAAAGCAGTTAAATATGGGGACGACTTTTGCTATGTTAGACTCAAATAAGAGCTGTGAGCCTTATAGGTCATTCTGTGATGACCACTACACCCTTGGCAAGAGCCAAGAGAATTGGGTAATTTTGAGGGAGCAAAAAAAAAAAAACACACAAAAAAGGCACATCTATGATACTGTCACAGCCAGTGATATGAGTTGTATCAAGAATTAAAGTATTTCTACCAAAAGGTATTTCTTCACTATGCCTGGGAAAAGTGTACTACTATCTACTATGTAAATACAAATGCAAGAACCAAAGCTGATAAGTATTTTTCAGAAATAATTATAAAATTTGGTCTAATGCAGTTACTAACTTTGGGGCTCATGGGTAGGCTCTTGGAGTGGGTATTCCATGAATACCTTGAAATCATATACAAAGTTTTATGTCTGTAAACGTGTATTTTTCTAGCAGAAGGGATCTGAATCATTCTTCACATTCTTAAAGAATGCCACAACTCCCCAAAAGTTAACATCTAAGGAGCTACAGTGTTATAAATTAGTGATAGGTTGAATAAACCTCAGTGACTACTGCCAACTGTTTTAGGAACTAAATAAACTTACTCTTTTAAGAAATTAGTATTCTGATGAAAAGTACTAATGAATCATAGATTTAATTATGAATCTGACAACATATTGACTTAAAAATTCAATTCTTGGACAGCTCTAAATACATTTCAGATCAAAATGAGCTTAAGTTTCAAATGTATTAGAACAAGTTATTTAAGCATTACTTAATTTCCAGTGTACTACTCATATTCAATTTACTTCAAAAATGTGTTAAACACCTACTAAACTCAAGTATTAAACACCGCATTTCTAGGCATTTATGTTAAAATAGGCAATGGTTTTAATAGCAACTAAAAAAAAGAAACCTATATATTTAAAAAAATGTTTTAACATAAACAGTTATAGTAGATAGCAAGTGCCTGCTGCAACACAGGAAAGCAGTATGTGAAGGTTAATAAACAGTTTAAATTATAACTGATGAAGAATGTTGTGCTACCCCATTAGGTATTCCGTACTTTTTGTCCATAAATAACTCGATCAGTGCTATTCACAGTGTGGTATGAGCACCAATGCTTATCTATTAGGTGTTTAACATTGGTATGTGATTAAGTACAAAAATGAGGGTAAGCATTCAGAATTTTGGTTTGTTTTTGAGACAGAGTCTTGCTCTGTTGCTCAGGCTGGAATGCACTGGTGTGATCATAGCTCACTGCAGCCTCAGATTCCTGGGTTCAAGATATCTTCCTGCCTCAACTTCCTGAGTAGCTGGAACTGCAGCCATGTGTCACCATGCCCGGCTAATCTCTAAATTTTTAGTAGAGACAGGGTCTCATTATGTTGCCTAGGCTGGTCTTGAACTCCTGAGCTAAGTGATCCTCCCACCTCAGCCTCCCAAAGTGCTAGCCTTACAGGTGTGAGCCACCACACCTGGCCAGCATTCAGAAATTTTACATTGCTGAACATTTTATTTTACAAAAGGTTTGGTCTAAAACAGATTCAGAAATAAACTGAAAAGAACGAATTCTTTTAATTTTTTTATTTTGTGTTATTTTTTAGTAGAGACAGAGGAGGGGAGGACGGTCCTATGTTCCCCAGGCTGGTACCAAACTCCTGGTCTCATGTGATCCTCTCACCTTAGCCTCCCAAAGCACTGGGATTATAGGAGTAAGCCACCATGCCCAGCCAGAACCAATTCTTCACCAAAAACAGAGTAGAGCTCACATTAGATTCTCAGATTTCAGCTAGTCCCTCCTTAAATTATCAACTGTGTGCTTTTGAATAAGTGATTAAATACATTTAAACCCCACTTCATTTTTTTTTAATACCCTTTTTGTACTAGTTCACTTCTGTTCCACTCATTTGCATTCCACTTCTAAAGTTAATCACTAACCTTATACAGCTTTTAGAATTTTCATGACAGGAGACCTGTTTCTCAAATGAGTTTTCATTTTTCTTGTCTTTTGTTTCTCTCAGCTGTTTTTTTACTTGAACCTATGAGAAAAGCAAAATCGATTGAGAGCAACAATCCAGCATTACAAATAACTTTAAATTCTTCCTTGAAATGATTAAAATTACAGAAACAAAATTGTCCAATTAAAAAGTGTAGTCTAAATACATATGCTTATTCATTCAAGCATGCTAAACCATAAGCTTAGTAAGTGTGCTTAGCTCTGGGGAAACAAAACAGTGACAGCTAAGCATAAATAGATTAAGTGCTTATAACAGAGATATGAACACAGATTTGTATATACATATAGGACTCAGAAATTAACTGAGGATGTCACAGAAGACTTTAATGAGTAGATGATATACGAGTTGGTCTTAAAGGATAGTTAGGAATTGGTCTAAGAAAAAAATATTCTAGGTGGAGGAAAGAACAGAGTTGTAAGGAACAGTGAGAAGCCAATGTAGACAGGGAAAAACAGAGTAGCTAGATGTGAAATTGGTGAAATGTGTTAGGACTCGACTGTAAAGGTTCTTGAATAACATCTACAGGCATCAGAGAGTAAGTGGACTTTTTAAAGCAAGTGAATGCGATGATCAAATTTGTTTTTAGGAAGATAACTTTGGTGTGATATGGAGAATCAACCAGTTAAGGAGAGACTATAAAAACCAGGAAATCAAAAAGAAAGCTCTTAAGATAGACTAGATCTATGCTGTCCAAGACAACAGTCACTAGCCACATATGGCTACTCAGTGCTTGGAATGTGGCTCATCTAAATTGGAATGTGCCACAAGTATAAAATAGACACAAGATTTCAAAGACTTAGCATAATTTTTTAAAAGAATGTAAAATCTCTCAATAATAATAATTTTAAAATATTACATGTTGGGCTAATACATTAGATATATTGGATTAAAAATAAATCATTCCATTTATTTCATTTTTTTATTATTTTAGGATGCCTACTTAACATTTTAGTTATTTAGTGGCTTATAGTATACTTCTATCAGACAGCACTAGTTAGATGAAAGAATGGGGTCTACAAAGAGGCAACAATGGAGGGATAAAGAAGAAACATATTTAAGACATTGAGCAGAAAAAAAACAGATGAGGGAGAGAAAACTGGAAAAGTCCCAGATATTTCTGATCTTGGTGACTGGGGCTGTGATTCCATTAACAACTGGGGCTGGGGAAAGGGGTAGGGAATGTGATTAATTTGGAGTTGTTAATGTTAGATTTTGTTGGTATTCCAGATAGAGATGCACAAGTGGTTGTAAATACAGGTCTGGCTCTCAGTAAAGAAGTCTAGGATAGTGACAGAATTTTAGAAGCATCCAAATATAGGCAGTACTTAAAGCTACTGAAGTATATAATAGCTGAGAAGACTTAGAAAGAAAGTATACTGAGAGAATTTAAATGAAGATCCTATGAGCCCTAATGATTAAGAAAAGGAACAGGAGGGTAGGGATATGACAAAGAAGATTGTGAAAGGACAGAGAAGTAAAACAATCATTCATACATACATACATATATACATACCCACAAGAGAAGGATGTTTTAGAAGCCGAAGGAAGTAGAGGGTAGTCAGCAGAAAACAAACTATGGAATGTGGAAGTCTGAGCCTGGACCTTGGTGAGGGTAGTGTTTGTAAAATAAGATAATAGAGGTAAATGTTCTATGGGAACTGAAAAGTGAGTAATAATTGAGAAGAGGTAGATGTAGAATTCAAGAAGTTCAATTGTAAAGGGAGAAAGATAATGAAGTGAAGATTTGAAAGAAGTAAAGGTCTAGGGAAGGCACTTAAGACAATGTGGAAGATATCTCATGTGCCAAGAAATACCTTTTAAGTTAAACAAAATTAAACTAGCACTGTACCAAACTTTTAAGTAAAATACAAACTCTATCAAATAAACAAAATTTTATTCTAAGCAAGAAAACATAATTTCACAGAAAAATATATTTGGAATCTACTTTACACTAATGAATCTTTTGCAATGTAATTATACACACAATCAGCATTTGGAAAAATGGAGAATATGTCTTCAGGAAAAGCCACACTTACTATATTACACTTCCATAATGTTTTATCTTTTTTCTGAGATATAAACTAATTTGCATTGATGGCAAAGTTTTACAACAAGCAAACCGTTTATTTGAATTGCAGTCCTGTTTGTACCTTGCATCAAGATTCATCTGGTAAAAATATATCAAAACAAATTATAAGAACCTACACTGAGAAATACAAATAATTAAATAGTTGTACAATGCTTCCATCCCCTTTTCTACTTACATAGACAGTAACCAAGTGGACAAAAGCTAACAGTGCTACCTAAAAACGGTTTGTTTCTCCTATTAACGGCATCACTTATGTTTATATTGAGTACTCTCATTTTTAGCTATTTTTCATTCATGACTTGGTAGTGATACATCAAGAAATCTTTCTCATATACTTAACTACTACTCTTCTCCTTTTCTCTTTTCTTCTTACTCAACTCAGACATGTTTTTTTTGCTTTTTCAGGTAAGCAAAAAGTTAACATAAATACAAATCATAATCATGGCTCACAACAGTAAGTAACATTAATGAGGTAAGCAGAATTTAATTTTATTGGCTAATTTCAAAATTATGTTTTTCAGGAAAACACAGTTTTCAGTTATTTTGGACTTAAGGTTTTGTGGGAGTTGGTCTTTGAATCTAATACTTCATTTCAAACATTTTTTCAATGGAAAACATGTATTCAAAGTGCTATCCAATTAAATTGTTTGAAATATGGGAACAAGTCCTCACATTCAAGATATTCTAAAATGTTAAGTATTTTATAATTAAGCCTTAGTAGGAAACGTCCTTCAGATGATCAGAGATCTAATACATTTTGTGGTATATTACAAGGTGATCATTATGGATATGCCCTCTTTAGGGGGCAAATGAATAAAAGGTTCAGAATTTAAGTATATTACTTGAAAGGTATAAATTTATCATGCTAAGGAGGATTAAAATAACATATTAAACCTTAAGTTGAACAATTTTCAAATATACACAAACTGGAAATCAAAGTCAAACAGCTTCAATTAATTTTTACATAATTCATGTTGCAGAATAAAAAGACTTACCTTAACATAACCTTCCAATGCACTGAATTTAAACACAGCCTGAAAAGGTTTACGGTCAATAGGACATGAAGCCAGTGTCTGAAAAGTGATTAACAAATTGTATATTTACAAATGTTTCTTTAGATCAAAATTATAAATACAATTGTAAATTTTCTATAATAAAATTATTTTCATCTCTATCTTCGAAAGTAAAAAATATTTTTATACCTTAAATTTGTTTCATTCATTCAAACATTTACTGAATACCTCCTGTATGCCAGATAATTGGAATACAATGATGAACAAGACAGAATCTGTTATTAAAATCCCATTAAGATATGCTGCCCAGTTGAGAACTACTAGCATAGTGAAATGAGTTGGGCTGACAACAGCAGTTCTGTGATGTAAAGCTGGCTGTTATGCTAAACTTGGGCCACTCCAAATGGCTCCAGAAGGTCCCTCACAAATTTTAATATTCTATGACTTAATATTTTCCCCCCAAATTAGTTACATTAAATAGGCAGTTGTGCCAGCAATAAAAACATTTGAAATATATGAAGAAAATGAAGTACTCCTCCACCTCTCCCCTCAGCCACCTAAATGGCCACTCCAGAGGCAGTGTCTTACATAACCTTTTGTGGATATCCATTGCATATGCATATATGTGTATCTTTTTAGTATATAAACTTAAGATTGATTCATATTAGTAATTCAGAGCTGCCTTATCCTTAACAGCATAATAGGAATAAGAGTTTTCTAGTTTACATTTCCTTTTATAGGAGTAAGGTTGAGCATATTTTCCTATTTTTAAGGACTATTCAAAGTTCCTTTTCTTTAAGCTGTCTATTCAAGTTCTTTGCTTACGTTTTTATAAAGTTGCTACTCTTTTTCAAATTGAGTTATAGGTGCTCTTTATTTATTTAGGAAATTAGTCCTTAAGTGATTCTATGATTATAAGTCATCATTATTATCTTGCTTTATTTCCTGTCCTTTTAAAATTCCTGTGCATCAACTATAAGAGTTTCTGTGATAAAACTACTAAATATTTGTGTAAGAATGGGTTTACATTATTTAAAGAATTTAAGATGAAGTGTATTTTCTATTAGGGTAGGAGGGAAAACTCTGCAAAGAGCTTACCAAAACGTGATATTTTAATACTTATGGTTACAAAAATAAAACGGAATTTTAACAATCTAATAGCAATAGTCTCAAAGATAGTAATGGAAACTAGATATATCATTCCTATGTAAAAAATGTGATCTTTGCCTTTCTGGGTTTTACCATGTATCAAGACATGCTTATACAAGTAAAAGTAGAGCAGATTGTGTACGGTCCTTGATCATTTAACACATTTTCACAACACTCACAAGTCACTTTGGGAGCAGCCAAAATATGGGCTAAGTTACTATTTTCTTTCTCTTTTAAGTGGGCTTCAATGGGAAAAAAGCTTTACCACATCTGAATTAGGAAATGTGACCTTACTATATTAAATTGGTTCAGACTGGAAGAAGCCAGTTTAGCCTACTTTTAAGTATTATGGATTTAGGAGGCTATTATTTTCCCTATAGAAAACCTGACCTTAAGAAGCTTTGCTTCAGCAACAAAGAAGTTCATATATTTTTTAATAATGCATTGTCTAGTTCGGAGAACTTAACATCTTAACTATTGTTGTTTATCCCAGTGGCATACCCTGTATGAAATTTCTTAGAGATTATATTAATGCTACATTTACGGTTTTCAAAAATATTTAAAAGTTGAAATCTGGCTGAGCATGGTGGTGCATGCCTGTAATGCCAACACTTTGAGAGGCCAAGGCAGGAGGATTCCTTGAGCCTAGGAGTTCGAGGCTGCAGTAAGCCATGATCACACCACAGTACTGCAGCCTAGGCAACAGAGTGAGATCCCATCTCTGAAACATAGATAAATAAAATTAAAAGTGAAATATTTCTAGTGCTTCCTATTTTTACAAGAGCTTCAAAATATATTTTTTATTCCTATTTTAAAGGGAAATTTAGAGAAACGTTAATAAAAGGTTATACAGTAATAAATGAAAATTTCTTTTTTTGTAAAAACTAGGATGTGTAGAAGCCGTGAATTTACTGTACTACTTTCGTATCTTTTAGGTAAACTTGAGCAAGCTACAGTCTGTCTGTGCCTCAGTAATCTTATTTGTGAAAATGAGAAAAAATAACTTACCTCTAAGGTTTTTATGGGAATAAATAATTCCTAGAAGAAAGTGTGGCATATACTAAATATTATGTAAGGTCTTGTAATCAACTAGTTTTAGTAACAAAAAAACTTGGTTAATTAACAAAAGACAACCACAATATGATACATATACACGTGAGAGACATGAGTTCTTAACAATTTTTATTGGAATTTGCAAAGTTTATGACGTAGATGGAAATCCAAGTACTTCATTATTTTAGCTATTTTGATCTCTGACACTAAGAGCCAAAGAAAGTCACGTGTTCAAGAAATTTGTATCAGATGCATCAAATCTTTCAAAGACTCTCAAATCATACAATCTCATTTTTTATTAAATTTCCTCTATTGACATCAGCTAAATTGCATTCTTTCCTTTACAATTTTTTCTTTCTTCATTTTTTTAATTTTTTGAGACAGGGTCTCGCTCTGTTACCCAGGCTGGAGTGCAGTGGCACTATCATGGGTCACTGCAGCCTTTGCCTCCCAGACTGAGATCAGATGATCCTCCCATGTCAGCCTCCTGAGTAGCTGGGACTACAGGTGCATGCTACCATACCCAGCTAATTTTTGTATTTTTCGTAGAGATGGGGTTTTACCATGTTGCCCAGGGTGGTCTTGGACTCCTGGGCTTAAGCGATCAACCTGCCTTGGAGGAGTTAATGGCGTGAGCTGCTGTGCCCAGCCTTCCTTTACAATTTTGAATTAAGACAGTTTTAATCTAAGCTGTTACTTTTTTTTTTAAGATAGGGTTTTCACTCTGTCATTCACACTGGAGTGCAGTCACCTGATCACAGCTTACTGCAGGCTTGAACTCCTGGGGCTCAAGCAATTCTTCCACTTTACTCTCCCAAGTAGCTGGGACTACATGCATGTATCACCGTGCCTAGCTTTCTTTTCTTTTTTTTTTTTAAACTTTTTTCATAGAGACAGGGTCTCACTATGTTGCTCAGGCTCATCTTGAACTCCTGTGCTCAAACGATCCTCCTACCTCAGCCTCCCAAAGTGTTGGGATTACAGGAGGAGCCATCACACCTGCTCTGAGCCATTCCACTTGATCTGTTTCAAAAAACAGAGTTCTGAGTAAGATTTTCCTCCTTTTTTTTCCTTAAGCATAATTGTCTTAGATTTGTCTAAAGTTTCATTTTAAGAAAAGGTTCCACTGGTATTACAAAAACACAAAGGAAAAACAAAACAAAAAAAGTAGTAGTAATAGGAAAACTACTACCATATATGATCACAATCTATATAAAATGTAATTTCCTAAAGATAATTTAGTTAACACCAAAAAATAAGTTAATTTTCTTTGACACAGACTCAGCCATCATAATTTTTTTTTAAACAGGGTCTCACCCTCTTGCCCAGGCTGTAGTGCAGCGGCATCACGGCTCACTGCAACCTCAACCTCCTAGGTTCAAGCGATGGCCTCACCTCAGTTTCCCAAGTAGTTGGGACTACAGGCATGCACCACCATGCCCAGCTAATTTTTTGTATTTTTTGTAGAGATCGGGTTTTGCCATGTTGCCCAGGCTGGTCTTGAACTCCTGAGCTCAAAGCGATTGGCCCACATCGGCCTCCCAAAGTGTTGGGATTACAAGCGTGAGCCACCACACCCGGCCCCGACTGGCCTAATTTTAAGGAGCTCCCAAGGATGCCTCACTCTTATATCCAGCAGATATCCATCCAGAAAGGTCTCAAAGATGTTTTTAGTTTTCAGAGTAAAATTTACAATTAAATTTCCAAGTTGTGAGGTTTTAAAAGTTCACATTTTAAACAAATGTAGAGAAATTTTAACTAATACTTACTCTATTTTTTATTTTAATTTTGAAGAAAATTATCTCAAATTTTGTTTCCTTAAATACAATAAAAATATCCTTCAATTATTTACCATTTTGATTCCTTATATACAACAAAATATCCTTCAATGATTCACTTGTTTGAATTACTGACTTTCATTTCAATAATTTTTAAAGTATCTAATTCAGTTTCATAACCAAGTAGTCTAATAACATCACTGGCTTTATGATACAGCTACAAAATTAATGGAATTTGCTCACTGCTTTACAGCGTAATGTGTATTAAACAGAGCATATGTTTTACTGTGAATGCTCTGTACTAAGGTTGTATCAGTTAAGGAGGCAATTTTGATAGAAAAAAATAATCTTCCTAATGATTTCAGTAAAACACACCCTACTATTCTGAAGCATTATAAATTCTCAGCTCAGACAAACCCACATTTAAATGTAAGAACAAGAAACCTTCCTTATTTGGGAATTCAGGATCCTCGATTTCTAATTTCTCGCTTCCTCCTGCTGCTCTATCCTCAATCACATAGGCTGCTTATAGATAGCTCCTCTTAGAGAGAGAGAAACAAGTGTTAAGACAAGTGCTTAAAAACTAAATCTCAACACCTATGCTTATAGGTAGGTTTGCCTGTTCGTGAGAATCTCGAACATCTATCTCTCTACTAAAAAAATAGAGCATGTTATACAAAATTCTAGTTCAAAATCAAATAAAGATGACTTAGGAATGCATACCATTAGTGGCTAATGCTTATTTTAAAGCTTTTTCCAGGACCTATCTTTTTCATTTATGGTTCTAAGGTGAGGAAGTACCTCACCTGTACTTCCAAATTAATTGTTCACCTGCAGTCAGCCCACATGTTCCCTATCACATTTAACCAGTTCTTTCAAGACAGCCTTTGTTAATACATATTAGTGAAACTGTGGTTCTTTATACCAGCATTCAGGAGTGTATCCCTAAAGGACAAATGGCTGTCAGTGATAAAATTAACCCCCAGTAAGAATGCATTTCATCAAACTACTTAAAATCCTTTCATGTTCTCCAAGATAACAGTTGGGAAGAATTACATGTAATCTTAATTTATTCTGACAATTAACAGGTAACACTTTATCTAGTGTAAAAACAAAAAACTCAGTAAACTACCCATATGGATCATTTTACATATTCTGACATTTAAAACTAGGCACAAAGAAATGCATGTTAATTTACCTTACTGGTAAACAGAGTACTTAAATTCTTTTAGATATATGCTTTAGGTAATGGGTGTTCACAATGCAAAAATCCTCTTTGCTCTACTAAAAAATTTCCCAAAGGATTAATTCACAGGGTGAAAATAGTGGTGGATCTGAAAAAATTAGCTACAAGTTCAAGTTCTTGTGGAGCTAGCAATCACTCCAACTCACACTAAGGATGAAGATGGAGAGAGCCCTGATCATCTATTGCATAGGTGTAATAACTTTAAAAAATTTATTTGACAATACTTTATAAATTATAAAGGACTAATGTTAGTGGTACTGCACAGGTACATTTACATTACTGTTCACAGAGAGCTACGTAACAGAGGGGTCTGGGTTAGTTCTGGTTAATTTTTTTAAAATTAGAATTTGAGGAAAAATTGATTGAGAATTCCAGATAATAAAGCTTTACTGAATTGTATTACTTAAAAGTAGTCTAACAACCAGAATGGACAAATTTCCACCTACTGCATAAAGAAACACCTGTATATAAAACACATTTGCAGTCCAGACATAAGAACTCACATCTTGATTTTTTGGTATTTATTATTAATTCAAAAATATAACCCTCATCTATGTTGAACACTGTTGTTTGACTTCTTCAAGAACTGCATGTCACCTTAATAAGACACTTCATTTCTAGTTTATGAGAGAAACCATGCCTTTGCCAACTGCCCAATTTTGATTTCATTAACCTTTACTCTCTCATACTGAAGCTGTCGGCATTTTATACAAAATGGATGATTTTGTATAAAATGGAGGGAGAATAATCTGCTTATAATGGGAAACTAATCACATTTTTAAAAATAATACTTAAAAGATAAGGGAAATATTTTATATTATGTAAAAGGGAAAAGAATGCCAGCAGATATCAAGAACATCCTCATCACATATACTGCAGGTTCCATTAAATAGTGTTAAGAACTCTTTAATGCTTTAAACATGTGTCTTCAAACCATGACCTTATTTTTAAGGGCCAAATTTTTAATCACTTCTCGGCAACTGTGGGAAATAATGAATCCTACTTTCTCTCTTTTTTTTGAGATAGGGTCTTATTTTGTCACCCAGGCTGAAGTGCAGGGGCATAATCACAGAAAACTGTAGTCTCGACCTCCCACCAGGCTCAAGTGATCCTCCAATCTTTCCTCCCTCAGCTTCCCAAGTAGCTGGGACTACAGGCATACTCCACCATGCCTGGCTAATTTTTTTTTTTTTTTCCAGTAGAGATGAGGCTTCACCATGTTGCCCAGGCTGGTCTTGAACTCCTGGGCTCAAGTGATCCACCCTCCTTGGCCTCCCAAAGTGCTGGGATTAGAGGCGTGAGCCATCATGCCTGGCCAATAAATCCCATTTACTTAACCTGTGTGTGTTTGTATGTGTTGGAGATTATCTTGCCTGCAGGAAATCATAATCAACTGTCACTACTACAATGTGTGTCAAGACTTCTCTGTCCTTTACCTTCCTAAAGTATGCAAACTCAGATACATTTATTAAAAGCTATCAATAAATATATATTGTTTTTGCCCACAATATGGGTAAAACAAATAACTTCCTAACTGAATAGGTAAGCTTGAGCATACTGGCTCTATATACATTTCATCAGTTCAAATGTCTTTTGTTTAATTTCAGATTGTTGGATCTAACAGTGATAGTTTAAATTAACAAAAATTTCAGCCTTCCTTAATGTCAATTATTGTGTCATTGTTCAATATTCTATTTCTATATAATCATCATTATTTTATAAATCAACAGGCTTACCATCTATGAATTCCTTGAAACTAAAGATAATCATAGTGGACATGATTAATTTCAATTTGTTCTAGTGTCCCTGGCAGGCAATTAGGCTATGGGCCATAAAGGCTACCACAGGTTCACCCTGAAACATTCTGCCCTAAGTAAAGAGGATTCTGACATACCTAAAGACTTTTACTTAATCACTTTAAAGTTCTTACATAGTTTTTGTTTAAATAACCACAGAACCAAAATTTTAGAGCTTGAAAAGACTGAAACTAACTTTGATCTATGTGTCCAAAATAAATATACTAGACTACAACACACTTCAATTTTTCAAAACACCAGTTTCTTACAGACCAGTGTTTTTAAGAATGTGTTCAATACCTAAAATATTAAGGTGAAAGTAAATAAATGAGTCCTTTTTTGGTGCTTGATATCCCTTCTGAATCATATTTCAGTGAACCTTGGGTACAAATCTCAGAAAGCACAGAAATTTTGAAAGATACAGAAATCTAGAAAGATGCAAATTGTACTGTTCTCTTATGCAGATTTCCAACCACTGTAAATCTCACTTTGATTTCTACTCTACTACTAGAAATGAACATTCATTCCAGCACTTTGGGAGGCTGAGGCGAGTGGGCCACTTGAGGTCAGGAGTTTGAGGCCAGCTTGGCCAACATAAAACTCCATGTCTACCGAAAATACAAAAAAATGAGCCTGACATGGTGGCACGCACCTGTAATCCCAGCTACTCAGGAGCTGTGGCACAAGAATCACTTGGCCTGGGAGGCAGAAGTTGCAGTGAGCCGAGATGGTGCCACTGCACTCCAGCCTGGGTGACAGAGTGAGACTCTGTCTCAAAAAAAAAAAAAAAAGGAGTGAACATGCATAAAATTGTACATCACAGACCAATTTTTAAAAAAGATTTTAACTTCGGGCTATCCCTTGACGTACTTAAAAATCATAAGTTTAGAATCCTTGTCTTGTATAGCAAATAAATATTAACATAGTGAATTAAATGAAATTAAATGTTGGAATGTGTATGACAGCCTAGGCATAAGGCATGGCCTGTTAGAAGACTGAAGACACTTATTCCTGATCCTGAAATCCGAAGTAAACTGTAAACTTTGCTTTTAGATGGAAGGAGACTGAGGGAAATGAGAGGATGGAGCTTAATTTATAATGATGAAAAAAAGAAACATACTCCTGAATTTGAAATCTGATTCTATTTGTGAAAGCACTTACATGCTTCGAAACATCTATTTTTATCACAGCAATAAAAGATTCAAACTGAAAACTTAGTCTACGTGATTTTTTTAGCCAGCATTCACTTATAATTTATAATAAGCAATTGATTAATAGATTGCTCTCTTGTTACTGGTCAACTGAAAGGTTTATTTAACTGATGATTGCTATCCCCATCAGGGACAATGAAATAATTCAGAATGTTCTGTTTATTCTCCCCTTTAAAGGTTAATTACCTTTGTTTAAACACTATCACAACTCCTCCCTGCCTGCCCAGCATCACAGTTTATAATAGCAGCATAAAGATAAGTACTTTCTTTTGAAAAGCAATTTGAAAAATATTACACGCGGGAAAGGTGTTGGCTGCCATACCATGTATGTTTTCCAGTATTTTCAACTTAAAAATATTCAACAAGAGTTAAAAATATAGAAAAGTTTGCCACTATCTAGTAGAGTTGAGTATGTGCATCATCTACAACCCGTAATTCCACCTCTAGATACATACCCTAGAGAAACCTGGAACATGTACATCAGGGTAAAGGTTGTGTGAAAGATGCACTTGAAGTTGAAAGAAAGGATGGAGAACCATTATCTGCTTATTACATACACATTATAATTTTCTTAGAGAAAAACATATACTCAGATTAAGTTGTTGAAGTTCACAATTATGTGGTCACCAAATACAATCTTATAAAAAGCACTGTATTGAAACCTTCCACCCATCCAACAATATTATTTCTTTACCCAAAGCAAAATATCTAAAAAAATTTAACCACAAAGCAACCATGTGCACTAAATTCAACACAGATAAAAATCTTTATTCGGGTGGCAGAAAAAAATATGCATTATTTCATTAAACAGTGATCCTACAGAGAGAGATTTACCAACCATATCAATTCAGCAAAACTCAAAATACTTTTCCCCAAAATACATTTTCACCTATCCTTAGTGTCACTTCTTGTTAAAGACCAGTTTAGGTTTTACTAAATTAAAATAGTTTATATGTATACTATTATTAATTCAATTTGTATAACAAATCTTCTCTTCCCTCTTCTGAGAACTCAGCCAGAGTCACTACACAGTTATATTCTCCTTTCCACACTATTAATGAAAATTTAAGCAAAACATAGCGCTTTGAAAACCCCGATGATGTAATATGCAATTAATTCCAATGTATTTAAGAACATTAACAATTTGAATGCAGCTAATGTTAAAATATTTTTAAGATATTATCTTCTTTACTAATTTTTACAGACTGACAAATATTAACTTAGAAAATATAGCATGATTAATATGAACAATAATTTTTTACTTAGCATTTCATAACAATAAGGCTTATATTAAATTAATATTTACTTCAAAGTATTTGGCCCAAATTGAGTCAACATAATACATTAGAAGTCACAAATGTCTTGTTTCTTATTCGCTGTCTATGACGGTAATATCTCTAATTCAGACTCTGAAATTAGTCCACACTAAATTAAAAACAGGAATTAGAAAATCAGTTCTAAATTCACTTCTGCCTCTTAAACTATGAGATCTTGACCAAGTCATAGAACATAAAATCCAAGTTTCCTCATCTGTAAAATGGAAGGACACTATCGTATCTGCTCTGGTTATTCCACAAGGCTGATATAAAGAAGAAATCAAATAACCTATGTGAAAAGTCCCTGAAAAATACAAAACAAAAAGCAGACAGAAGGTGTTATTAGTGGTAAACAGATATTATCCTATTAAGTACAGAGTCAAGTACACTGAAAAATGAATTACTGCATTTCTACCAGAAAAAAAAATGTTTGATCTGTTCTTCCTGTAAGGTTATTAACTTTTTAAAAAAGAGTATGCATTTAAAATGTTATTTGCAAAATCAAAAGCTGATAAAAGAAAATTAGAAGAAAATGACTGACAGAATTTGAATAATACAAGGAAATTTGTGCAAAGTAGGAATACATTACTGTGAAATAATTTATGAAAGGCAGTATCAACTCTTTACGTGAAATGAAATCATGCTAGGAAATTAAAATACATTGATGTGTCAGACTTACCTCTGCCCATTTAAGAATACAAGTCATACAGAAGACATGATTACAGCTTTCTGGAAAACCAACTTCCTTTTCTATTAGACAATTAAGACATATTGGGCATCTGTCAGCCTCACTGTACAACAGACCAGTGGGAATAGTATTATCTCCGTTTTCTTCACCTGTTAAAGTAAAACAGCCATATGTGCTTTCAAGTTCTCCAGACCAAAAATCTTGTGTTTCTAGAGTATAGTGGATTAGATACGCTAAAGGACCCTCCTACTATAAAGAAAATAGATCTTAGATAAAATATAACAAACACACTGCTTGAGCTCAACATGCCCAACATTTACTTTCTTAAATTTTTTTAACGGGGGAGTGAAACAAACTTTTCATTAATTAAATTTAAAGTGAGTAACATTCACACGGTTCAAAAATTTAAGAGCAAATTTCTCATTCAAATTTATCCCCATCCAGTTCCAACCAATCCAATAAGTAACAACTGTTAAATTTCTTTTGTGTTCTTCCTAAGAATTTTTAATGTACAGAAAAACAAATGCTAATACAAACTCTTCCACATTCCTTTCTTTACACAAATACAAGAATACTACACACACTAGTCTGCTTTTTTCTTTACTCAAATCTATTCATGGACATTCACTTGTTTTCAACTTTTGGCTATGACAATGTTGCAATAAAAATTTAGTTATTTCACATTTTTAAAAGTATATCTGTAGTGTAAGTTCCTAAAAATGGAACTGCTAGAGTAATGTATGTATACATTTGTATTATGAATAGGTATTGCCAAATTATTCTCCTTAGGATTACTACTTTAAACTCCCACCAGTAATGTAATCAACTCATACAAAAGTATGCATCGCTGGCTCATAAGAAAATAATAGATACTCTGAAACTCAACATAAAAATAAAACAGAAATAAAGGATTGGTGAGCTGAAATGTGAACAGTAAATATCAAGAAAAGTTGGAATTGTCCTGGGCACAACTGTCCAAACCAGTGTTTAGATCTGGAGACTAAGCCTTAGAACCACTTCAGGAAGGAAAACTAATCCTGATAGACTCCAGTATCAAGCTAAGACTTTAAAATGGGGCTAAAGAGGTCCCAGCATGGGCCTGGGAAGAAACAAATACAAATCCTCTGGAGGAAAGAATACCTAAATTAGGCCCTCATAGATTTAATTTATCAAATGTAAGCTCATAATCAAACATTACCAAACCTAAGAAAATAAGCTGTCTTGAGTGAGAAGCAGCAGGAAACACATTTAGAAATCCACTAACTTCAAATATCAGAAGTTTCAAATACCACATAAAATGGACAATCGGCAGATTACATCCAAGAAAAATACTTGTGAATTGGAAGACAAATCTGAGGAAACCAGCTAGACTCTAGGAGACAGAAAAGGAAATATAAGACATAGCCTGTGAAACAGAGGTTAAGAAATGAGGTTACAGAAAGGTCTAACATACTAATTGAAATCCAAAAGAGAATAAAGGAAAGGCAACAAAGAGGTAATGGTCGGGAAATGATTAAAAACATGAACCAACAAAGGAAACACAATGCATACTGTTAAGAGAAATAAAAATAATCCATGCCTAGAAACAATGGAGTAAAACTGTAAAATATCAAAGACGAAACCAAGACCTTAAAAGCAGAAAATGGGAAAAGACAGATCACCTACAAAAGAGAATGATAATTAGACTGGGAAGAAATCTCCAGACAGCAAGGAAAAAAAATGATTAATATCTTCAAAGTGCTAAGAGAAAAAAAACTATCATTCCAGAATTATATACCCAGTAAAACTATCTTTGAATAGTTTTAAAGTGGATAAAATAGACAAAAAAAATTCAGAGTTTACCACCAACAGACCTTCACTAAAGAAACTTCTCAGATTTATTTTCAGAAAGAAAAGAAATGAAGAGGAAATAAACTCAAGCAACACTGCATAAAACATCATCTAACTGGTGGTGTCTGAAATAAAAGAACTCAAATAATGGAACTATAACCTATAAATTGAGATTAGGATTATCAGAGTTAGAGCATTCTTGGGTTCTTCTGTTGGTAGTGAAGATTAAATTAGCTTTAGAAGCAGAGGATAGTACCAACACTAACTTTTTTTCTTTTTTAAAAAGACAAGGACAAAAACAGAAACAGTAATTCCCAAACCAGTAGAGAGTAAACCTTTAAGAAAAAAGGGAAAAGTAAACAATTTAACAAATCAAAAAACTTGATCAGTCGAAAATAAGATATGGGAAGAAAAAAAATGTGTATACTTAGGCAGCTTATTTTGGAATTTAAGAACAACAATAACAAAAAACTCCTGTGTATTCTGAAATGTATACAAGTGCACAGTTTGGAAACAACTGTTTTGCTTTCAACAAACAAACTTTATAAAAATGAAAAGTTACCTTCCATGTCTTCATACTTCTTATCTCCCATATTTAGGGTACATTCAGTTTTCTTCTTCATTTCTCTTTGGAAAAGGGTTTCCTATAAGATAAATTATAATAGAGAATTTTTATGTTTGCCTTCTCCCAATAATATTAAAAAAAAAATCCTAAACTGTAAGAAATTATTTTACACATAAAAGAACACAGTACGAGCCAAGCCAGTTTGTGGATAATCCAGTACTCTTTTATACTCCTTGCTATCAAAATGCACAGTCTTATTGAAAGGAAAAGCCTTGGCCGTGCACGGTGGCTCACGCCTGTAATCCCAGCACTTTGGGAGGCTGACGCGGGCAGATCACAAGGTCAGGAGATCGAGACCATCCTGGCTAACACGGTGAAACCCTGTCTCTACTAAAAACACAAAAAATTAGCCGGGCATGGTGGCAGGTGCCTGTAGTCCCAGCTGCTCAGGAGGTTGAGGCAGGAGAATGGCGTGAACCCGGGAGGCAAAGCTTGCAGTGAGCCAAGATCGCGCCACTGCACTCCAGCCTGGGCGACAGAGTGAGACTCTGTCTCAAAAAAAAAAAAAAAAAAAAAAAAAGGAAAGGAAAAGCCTTTTATAACTATTAAGCAACAAAGCCTAAATGATATATTTTGTGGCACAGACATAAATGCAATTGAAGCTTAAGGAACAGAGATCAATTTGGAATAGAGTTTTCAGAGAATGTGATAGGTTATATGTGTTGAGGAACTTCAGGCATTCAAGGAGCAACACAGTATGGAGAAATACAATAGCATTTAGCTAGGCCAATCTCACAATTGAGTGGGTGAGAGAAAAGAGTGGGTGAAAGTGTGTGTGTGTGTGTCTACTAAAGAGACAGTTGTGTGTGTGTGTGTGTGTGTGTGTGTGTCTCTCTATTGAGGAGGGGGTTGGCATGTAAGCCATGAATTTTATCTGAAAAATCACAGTGAGAGGTAATAAGAAATAAGCAGAGCAATGTAAATCAAGTATGGCTAGATTATAGATGGATCACTAATGATTGACTGAGAACCTTAGATTCAATCTTATAGATTCTCTGAAGAAGAGTGACAAGATAAAAGTGATATAAGTGAATTTTTTAAAAAAAGACTGATATGCCAGCCAAGTATGGATTGGATTACAATGCAAAGAGATTATAAGCAGAGATATTTGCATAGCTAAAATAACTGGCTGTGAAGTATATTTGAAACGCACGAAATTAAAGGGCTGAAGAATTTCTGAGATTTGGTGAGCAACTACAGTGAAAGAGACAATATCCTGGCCTAAAAGACTAGGAAAATGGTGCTTATAAAAAGGTAAAAATGAGAAAAGTGGGAAAGGATGTTAATTTGGCAAAAGGCAAGAAATTCATACAGTAACTTTTTTTTTTTTAATCAACTCTTTTTCCTAAGAGATGGGGTCTTGCTATGTTTCCCAGGCTGGTCTCCAACTCCTGGGCTCAAGCGATCCTCCTGCCTCCACCTCCCAAAATGCTGGAATTACAGGCATAAGCCACTGCACCTGGGCTTAAATCAACTCTTAATATTCCTTCCTGAACTGATGCAAGACATAATTGCAATGAAATGTCCAAATATGCATTTATATCTAGGCACAAGAAATCCCTGATTTTATCAGTTGTGATTCTCCTCTATGTATCTGAATGGGTTTTTCTATTAATTTCTAAAATAATTTACATATGATAGTTTCTACATTAAAGGTATGAACTGCCCAGGAAAATTCCCTATTTGGTTAAATAAGGAGAAATACAGAGTCCCAGACTTATAGTTCAAAAACCAACCATAAAAGCAGAAGAAACTTAGTAGCATACGTAAGAATGATTTAAATGTTGTAGCAGATTAAATACAACCTCAAAATGAGTCAGCATTAGAATCTAAAAAATTTTTTTAATCCAATCAATCTGACAATAAATTTGGATGAGGAATATTTCGCACTCTTAGCCTATGTGTGCAACATTTGTTTTAGTTCTGATGCAAACTAACTTGTTTTAGTTCTGGTATTTAAGGACAAACAACATAATGATAAATGTCCAGGGAAGATGACTAAAATGGTGACAGCCCTGGAAACCCTATCATACGCAGAAAGGTAAACTAGTAAGGATGTTTAGCTTGGAAGAACAGAAAGCTTAAGAACATTAGCAATTATCTTCAAATAAAATGAACTGTTCTGAAGGGAGGTAGAATAATCTATCAATTAAAGTATTCAAGCAAAGGCCTAGTGATCTTTTGTGGGATTTTTTTTTTTTTTTAGCTCCAAGATTTATAGAATACTATAGGTATACTAGGCAATTCTCTTAGTACTGAACAAGGCAGAAATCTCTACCTTTATGTTGTAGTGGGGAAGACAAAATAAACAAAATAGTAAGTAAAATATCTAGTATGTTAGACGTTGAGAAATGCTATGGAGAAAAATTAAAAACAGTGTGGCTATTAAGGAATAAAAAAAGAGGAAGCTGTTGTTTCATACAGAATACTCAGGGAAAGCTTCTGTGATAAAGGGACATTTGAACTGGCAATCAGAAAGCAGCAAAGGAGACAGTTATGTGAATATCATCCAGTGCTTCCAGGCTGAGCATTCTTGGCAGAGAGAATAGCCAATATGAAAGTCCTAAGGCATGTCTGGTATGTTCAAGGAACAACAAAGAGATGAATGACTAGAATACAGTGAAACAAGAAAAGTAGATGAGGACAGAGAGGTAATATAAGATCATGTAGCACCTTCTAGGCTAAGGTAAGACTGGCTTCTCTGAGTGACATGAGCGACTAGGGGTTTCTGAACAGAGGAAGCAAGGGAAAAAGTAGAAGCCAGCAAGGAGATTACTGCAATAATCTAGGGGAGAGATAGACAGTGGCTTACACCATAGTGGTAGCAAAGGTGATGAAATGTACTCAGATTTCAGATGTTTTGAAAATACAGCCATCAGGATTTGCTGGTAAATTCAATATGGAGTATTTGTTAGAGGGCAAGGATCCAGGATAACTCCAAAGTATTTTGATCTAAGCAGCTCAAATGATAGAGCTGATTGAACAGAAGATTATTATTTTAAAAATTCAGATATGAAATTAGTATGGCTATTATGGAAGGGCACATGAAGCCTCCTCAAAAAAAACTAAAAATAAGCCAGGTGCTGTAGTGTGCACCTATAATCCCAGTTACCCAGGAAGCTGAAGTGGGAGGACAATTTGAGACAAGTTGCTCAAGACCAGTCCAGGCAATAGAACAAGACCCCACCTCAAAAACAAAAACAACCTAAAAGAGAACTACCATAAAATCCAGCAATTCCACTATTGGGTATATATCCAAAAGAAAGGAAATCAATATAATGAAGCGCTATCTGCAATCCCATATTTACTGCAGCATATTCACAACAGTCAAAATATAAAATCAATCCAAATGTCTATCAATGGATGAATAAAGAAAATGTGGTATATATACACAAGGGAACATTATTTGGCCACAAAAAGGAATAAATCCTATCATTTGCAGCAACATGCATGAAACTGGAGGTCATTATGTAAAGTGAAATAAGGCAGGCACAGACAGACAAATATCGCATGGTCTTACTCATATGTGGGAGCTAAAAAAGTGGATCTCATGAGAACAGAGAGTAGACTGGTGGTTACAAGAGGCTGGGGGCCAGGGGATAAAATGAGGTTGATTAATGGATACAAAAATACAGTTAAGATAGAAGAAATGAGACCCAGAGTAAGGTCAGTTGGGTGACTATAATCTATTTATATTTCAAAACCAGCTAGAAAAGGAGAATTTGAATATTCCCAGCATAAAGAAAAATGTTTAAGGTGATGGATATCCCAATTACCTTGGTTTGATCATATCTTACATGAATGTAGTAAAGTATTATATGTACCCCCAAAACAAATACATGTATTTTGATACACCTATTCTGTACCAAGAAAAATATGATACATCTATTATGTATCAAGAAAAACTTTTTTAAAAATTCAGAGTTACAGGTTAATCTCCTTGCTATTCATGCAGAAAGGCAGCATCAGTACCACCTAGGAACTTGTTACAAATGCACGGTATCTCAGGTACCATCCATACCTAGTGAATCAAAATCTGCATTTTGTCAAGATCTCTACATAATTCATATGTGCATTAAAGTGTGAGAAGCACCACGCTAGAGAACTTCCCAATTTAGTTACTTTTAGAGTTATATTGCACTGCTGTATATTATTATTTTTTATTTGGGGAAATTCATACCATACTATCTCCTTCATTATCCTAAATATCTGAGAATAAAAAAAATTAAGGTTGGAGTTAATTCAATGTGATAAAATGTCATTTGAAAGTTAACACAATATTTTAAAAACCTAAGAGATGTTCAGATGTAATATACTATCCCTTTATGTAACGCAGTGATTTATTTGTCCTATTTAATAGTCTAACCTATGCTATTTTCACATTTCCTCCTTTAAGCATACTAACCTGATACATAATTTATAATTTATATTTTAAAGTGGGGTGCATTGGTGTATGCCTATAATCCTAGCTACTTAGAAGGCCGAGGTGGGAGGATCGCTTGAGCCCAAGAAGTTCAAGACCAGCCTGGGCAACACAGCAAGACCCTGTTAAAAAAAAAAAAAAACAACAACAAACCTATAATTAACATTTTATAGTAAGCACTGTCTTCTCTATTTTAAGACCCATATAGTGAAATATACATGAGAAACTGAGAAACCTCAATGAAGTTACAGACTGCCTTTCTTAGAAATCTGCTTTAATGGCTGGGTGCAATGGCTCATGCAAGTAATCCCAGCACTTCAGGAGGCCGAGGCAGGAGAAGCATCTGAGATCAGGAGTTCAAGACCAGCCTGGCCAACATGGCGAAACCTTGTCTCTACTAAAAATACAAAAATTAGCCTGGTGTGGTAGCAGGCACCTATAATGCCAGCTACAAGGGAGGCTGAGGCAGGAGAATTGCTTGAACCCAGGAGGCGGAGGTTACAGTGAATCAAGATTGCGCCACTGCACTCCAGCCTGGGCAACAGAGTGAGGCTCCATCTCAAAAAGAAAGAAATCTGCTTTAAAAACTGTTTAAGCATTCCAAAGTTTTAGAAGTTGCACGCTTTATTCCTTAACATGTCCTGTATTAACTGTTTTTATACCTGAAAATGATTATGCCATGTTACTAATTTAGTCATTTAAAATGACAGGAACTTAGCATTTTGCTAGATGAAAGTCGTAAGTCTCAATTCAACAACTTATAAACTTGTAACTTGTCCTGTTTATCTGTTCTATCTGCCTGGACTCCAGTTTTCAATCCAAGGATCCACAAGTATTTTTGAATAAAAGCTTTGCTTTGAATATCCACTAACAGGAACACAGTAATACCACACAGAGTTATAGTCCTAGCCAGTAATTTGTGGTCAATAGCCCTAAGAGGTAAGATGTGGGTAGGTAGGACTACCCTTCCTTGTAGTTACCTGAAAAGTTAGATATATCTCAATTTTGTGTTATTAACTATTTATAGCTTTATAATCATAAGTTATATTCTACCTATACTACTTATTAGCTCTACTAAGTTCTGTAAGTTAATTATCTATAAGTCAAACTGTATTTTCTTTTATTGGTTCTACATTTACTAAATGGATGTTAATTCTAGATTTTCAGTAAACTTTGCTTTTCTGATTATTTTAATTTACAAATGTCAATCTTTAATGTTTCTTCCTAGGCTTTATCTTTCCAAGCTAAAATATCTTTTTAGTCTGTTACCCCTAATATAATGATCTAACATACTTCTATCTTCCAGTTGCTCTTTTCCATTTCTTAACATATTGTTTCTGCTAGATACTGAAAGTGATACTCCAAATATGTTCATATAATAATTAGGGAAGAATGGTCTAAGTTTTAAATTTTATTTATCATATAAGGCATTAAAGTTTGGAATTTAAAATTTAAAAAAAAAGCACTGATACAAATCACTTTTTAGGAACTCAAAACTCATTTTCCCACAGTAGAATACATGGAAATGAGTGTCCTAGGCCAGCCACTATACCGCATTCAAATAATGGTAGTGACGCAGGGCACAATGGCTCACACCTGTAATCCCAGCACTTTGGGAGGCTGGGGCAGGCGGATCACTTGAAGTCAGGAGGTCGAGACTAGCCTGACCAACATGGTGAAACCCCATCTCTATTAAAAATACAAAAAATTAGCCGGGCGTGGTGTAATCCCAGCTACAGGCTGAGGCAGGAGAATTGCTTGAACCCAGGAGGTGGAGGTTGCAGAGAGCCGAGATCACGCCACTGCACTCCAGCCTGGGCGACAGAGTGAGACTCCATCTTAAAGAACACCCAAAAAAGCAAAAAACAAAAATGGTCTTTATTAAGGCATTTCAGTTCTCTAGAATAGTGCTGCCCAACAGGGAATTCTTCTATCAAGCACTTCAAGTGTGGACAGTGCATGTGAGAAAATAAATTTTAAATTTTTGTGAAGTTTTAGTTAATTTAAATAGCCCAATGTGCTACTGTACAGCTATTTAAAAATATATTTAATAGCTGCACTGCTACGGTAGAACACAGCTGTTAAAAACCTGTTTCAAATTATATTTGGGATGCTAAGAATGTACATTCCATTGTAACAGTTGCTGGGTACCTCAAGCCTCAGGGAATCAGAAGTAGCCAGGGTTCCTAATAATGTAAACTATTCTTTAGCCTAGTCTGGTTTGGTTTCAAATTACTACCCTTCTTTCCTTCTATTTTTTTTCTTCCAAAGTCTGTTTCTTTCTGCTGTTACAAAACAGAGCTCCTTTCCCTTCCAGTTCACTTCAAAACTCCCTCTCCCTGCTTGCTCTTGCTGTTCTTCAAGTAAGCCCATGGTATCTAAAGATACCTACATCCTGGTTAATACTACAAACTTTAGAATCCAACAGGTCTAGATTCAAATCCTAACTCTACCATCATACAATAAATGGCTGTTATCAAGATCATTATTATTCTTATTGTGAGAAACAACAGAGAAATAGGAAATAGTAATAAAACTGTTGCTTGCCACTTTGTTTTCCCTAAAGCAAATGCAACGACTGAAAAAAGATAAATCAACATTACTAAATAACAACTAAATTGATCAAGTCTCCTATTAGAGAGTGTGTGTATGTGTGTGTGTGTGTGTTTGTTTTAAGAGAAACAGTCTTGCTCTGTCGTCCAGGCTGGAGCGTGGTGGCACAATTACAGCTCACTGCAGCCTTGAATTGCTGGGCTCAAGCAATCCTCCTGCCTCAGCCTCTCAAGTAGCTAGGACTGCAAGTGCACACCACCACATTCAACCATTTTTTTTTTTTTTAAGACGGAGTCTCTCTCTGTCGCCCAGGCTGGAGTGCAGGCTGGAGTGCAGTGGCGCATCTCAGCTCACTGCAACCTCCGCTTCCCAAGTTCAAGCAATTCTCTGCCTCAGCCTCCTGAGTAGCTGGGATTACAGGTGCCCACCACCATGCCCAGCTAATTTTTGTATTTTTAGTAGAGACGGGGTTTCACCATCTTGGCCAGACTGGTCTTGAACTCCTGACCTCGTGATCCACCCGCCTTGGCCTCCCAAAGTGCTGGGATTACAGGCATGAGCCACCGCGCCCGGCCTCAACTGATTTTTTTATTTGTAGAGATGGAGTCTCACTCTGTTGCCCAGGCTGGTCTCAAACTCCAGACCTCAAGCAATCTTCCCACCTTGGTCTCCTAAAATGCCAGGATTACAAGCATGTGCCACTGTGCCCAGCCTTCTAGTGATATTTTGTCAAAAAGGTAGAATTAGATTCTCTGGTTACACAGAAAGAAGAGGGATATAAATGGCCATGAGGAAATATCACACTATTACCAACCCTACTCCCAAGCCCAATCCTGCCATGACAGACCCTACTATGGAAGAGCACTGATATGATAAATTAGAGACAGGGTTGAATAAAAGGGAAAGTAGGAGCAGTCTCTATGTTGGGCACACTTATGCCAAGGGCATACCAGTCTCCGGAATTAGTTTCTAGTTCAGTTTCTAAGAAGATTATCAGTGACCTGATTGCTTGTTAGCAGGTGATCAACAAAAGCAATTTCTAGGAATCTTTCATATTCACTTCCTCCACTGTGGACCTATATTAAGAAAAGGACCAAGCACCATTCACTGATGAACAAATTATCCTATTATCTTGTGCTTACCAGATAAACGGAAAATTAGGAAGCTGAAGTCACCCACATTTACAGGTCTTTTAATAAAATCAGTTTCCTTTATCAATCCAGAAAGTAAGGATATGTTTCAGAACGTCTCTAAAATTCTCATGCAGTGTGGAAGCGAGTGCCAAAATAATCCATAATGATGCATGTCACCTCACACTATGCTCTACAATGATCAAAAACCTAATTATTGAAACAAATCATTTTCTAAAGAGTAAAATGAATGAAGAATAAAACATTTTCAAAGTGAAAGGCAAGCCAGAAATCCTCAGCCAGACAATGAAGACTGAAGTGAAAATAGGACAAGTTTTTCAAAGCTAATACATTTATTTAGAAAGTTCATCAGAAGTGTTCTAAAAAAAGAAATTAATTTTCCTGCTTCCTTCTTCATTTAATGTAGCATCATCTCCTTAACAGAAATTGTACTGTTGCATGCAGCAGGGTCACATATATGTTGAAAAAAATTATAAAATATAATTCTCAAACTGTATTTAACATGAATATGAGGTGATTAAAGTTGGCATTACATTCTAAAATAGATCAAAAGTGAGATCAAGGAGTTCCAGTTCCAGGTAAGATGGAATAAACACATCCCACCTTGTTAATCTCACTGAATGAAACTACAAAATACTGACAGAATGAATGGAGCAGCTATCTGAAGACTCAGGAGTAAATAATAGCATATGGACTAGAGAAGACACCAGAATCTGATGCATCATCAAACTGTCAGTAAGTTTACCACCTTTTCTCCATCCAGAATCCCCTAGCCTGGGATTAATAAAGCCTGAAACCTAGAAAGTAGGCATTGGTAACAACAGAGAGCAAGCTCTAAGAGAATCCCTCTAAATATAAAGTGAGGTGGGTAATGGGTAGGGGAGCTGGGGGGAAGGAGTGTCTCCTTCCTAATGTTCGGAAAGAGAGGGGGAAACTGCTCCTTTTTTTTTTGTGTTCCCCCTTTCTCTGTTCCTCATTCCTCATGTCCCCAACTCCCAAATGATCTGGTGGTGGTAGTGGGTGCAACAGTGGCAGCAGCAGAAACCTAAAACTCTTAAGAAAAGACAGAGATGAACCATCCTCACCAAATAAAAAAACTCTGGGCCAATCTTGTTGACTTCTGTCTTCCTGTTACTTGGATCCAGACACAGTTATAGGAAATGGAGTAAATGAAAACCAATTTTCTGGCCAAAAGACAGAAAAGAGTGTCCCAGATCTAGAAAATACCATGGATATAACAGAGAGAAAAGAACTCAAGAAAGTAACAGCTGTTTTTGAACTACTAACTCACCCAAGCTGAACATATGTGGATTTAAACCCAAGCAGCATACCACAGACTCTGAAAACTGAAATATAAGATAAACCTCACACATGTCACAGACTGCCTACTGGGTACGCATATTGAAAAAGTATAAATAGTAATGTAAAGTTTTGAAAACAGAATTGAAGTTAAAAAACTACAACCTACAGAAAGCTGATTGGAACTTGTGGCCAACCTGAACCCAACTGGATCAACTGCCTGTAAAAATAAAAATATTGGCTGGGCACAGTGACTCAAGCATGTAATCCCAGCACTTTAAGAGGTCAAGATGGGACGACTGCTTAAAGCTAGTAGTTAGAGACCAGTCTGGGCAACAAAGGGAGATCCTCTCTCTACAAAAAAATAGAAAAAAAAGTAGCCAAGCGTAGTGGTGTGTCACTGTAGTCCCAGCTAATCAGGTGACTGGGGCAGGAGGATCCCTTGAGCCCAGGAGTTGAAGGATGAAGGAAGGTACAATCATGCCATGCACTTCAGCCTGGATGCGACAGCAAAACCCTGTCTCTTAAAAAAAAAAAAAAAAAAAAAAAAATTCCAAAAAACAAAAACATCAACATTTTCCATAGCATTTAAACAAAAGACAAAGTTTTGTAACATAATATTCAAAATGTACAGAACACAATCCAAAATTACTTGGCATAGAGAGAGCTGGGAAAAATAACACTCTCATGGGAAAAGACAATTAAACACCACCAAGATGACACAGCTGGGTAAACTATCTAAAATGAATTACCTAACAAGTAGACAAAGATTTAAAGCCAGTATATATATATCCCAACAAGTATAAGTAAATACTTTTGAAACAAATGGAAAGCCAAAAGATCACAGCAAACAAATAGAAGACATACAGAACAACCAAATGGAAACCAAAAAAAAGTGAAAACGGAAATAAAAATACATTGAATAGACTCAACAGAAGAATGGAAATAAAAGCGTAAAGAGTCAGTGAACTTGAAGATAAACCAATAGAAATTACCCAACCTAAAAAACAAAGAGAAAAATATTGGAAAAAAAAATTAAAGGCTTAGGGACCTGTGAGGCAGTACCAAAAACCCAACATTCACATCAAGAATGCAAGGAAAGGAAAATCACTGCAGAAACGAAGAAAAAAGAAAGTAGAAAGAAGAAGAAAAAGAAGAAAGAAGAAGAAGAAGAAATAATGGGTGGAAACTTCCTGAAATTTGGTGAAAGGCATAAACTGCTACATTTAAGAAGTTCTCAAAACCTCAGACAGAATAATCCCAATGAAATCCATGCCTGGACACACATCAGAGTCAAGCTGCTGAAAATTACAAAGGAAAACCTTGAAAGCACCCAGAAAAAACAATGATGCATTACTTACGAGGGGGAGGGACTTTAATGATTTGAATCACCAGTGATTTCTCATCAGAAACCATGCAAGTCAGAAGAAAGGGGAACAACATCCTTCAAACGCTAAAATGGAAAAGAAGTGTAAACCTAAAATCCTCTATCTAGTGAAAATATCCTTCAGGAATGAATGTGAAACAAAAGGTATTCAAAGTGGAAGAAAAATGATGAGAATTCTTTCCTAGCTCTAAAAAAATTCTTAAATGAAGTTGTGTCAGAAGAAAAACAATGTTAGGAATGATGGAAGATCAACAGAAACAGTAAATGCCTGAGGAAACATAGTTAACTATTCTCATCTTGAATTCTTTAAAATATGTTTGGCATTAAAGCAAATATTTATAACACTTTCTGGTAAGATTTCCAGTACAGGCATATACCTCAAACACATCATGGGTCTAGGTCCAGACCAGAGTAATAAAACAATACTGCAATAAAGCAAGTCACACAAAATTTTTGGTTTCCTAGTATATATGTTTATATTATACTGTCATCCATTAAGTGTGCAACAGCATTATGTCTAAAAACTGTACATACTTGATTTAAAAATACCTTATTGCTAAAAATGCTAACAATCATCTCAGCAAGGCTTCAGCAAGTCATAATCTTTTTGCTGGTGGAGGGTCTTGCTTTGATGTTGATGGTTGCTGACTAATCACAGGATGGTAGTTGCTGAAGGGCAGAGTTGGCTGTGGCAATTTCTTAAAATAACATTCAAGTATGCCACACTGACAGACTCCTTTCACAAAAAATTTCTCTGTGTACAAGATGCTATTTGATAGCATTTTATCCACAGCAGAATGTCTTTCAAAATTGGAGTTAATCCTCTCAAACTCTGCCACTGTGTTATCAACTAAGTTTAAATACTATTTTAACAATGTTCACAACATCTTCAGCAAGAGCATATTCCATCTCAAGAAACCACTTTCTTTGTTCATCCCTAAGAAACAACTCTTCATTCAAGATTGATCATAAAATTGCAGCAATTCAGTCATGTCTTCAGGCTCCACTTCTAATTCTATAATAGTTCTCCTGCTGTTTGTACCACACCTGTAATAGTTACTTCCTCCGCACAAGTTTTGAATCCCTAAAAGTCATCCATGAGGGTTGGAATCAATTTCTTCACAATCCTGTTCATATTTTAACCTCCTTCTACGAATTACGAATGTTCTTCATGGCATCTAGAATGGTTAATCCTTTCCATTACTTTGCCCATATCCATCCAAGAAATCACTGTCTAAAGCAGCTGTAGCCTTATGAAATGTATTTCTAACAGAATAAGACTTAACAGTCAAAATTACTTCTTGATCACTGGGTTGAAGAATGGATGTTGTGTTAGCAGGCATGACAACATTTATCCCTGTGTATTTCCATCAGGTTCTTGGATGGCTACGTGCACTGTCAATAAGTAAGTACTATGTTGAAAGGAATCTTTTTATCTGAGCATTTGGTTTCAACAGTGAGCTCAAAATATTCAGTAAACCATGCTGTAAATGGATGTGCTGTCATCCAAGCTTTGTTGTTCCATTTATAGAGCACAGAGTAGATTCAGCATAATTCTTGAGTCCTGGAATTTTCAGAACGGTCAATGAGCACTGGTTTATAAATTTATAGTCACCAGCTGCATTGGCCCCTAACAAGACAGTCAGCCTGTCACTGGAAGCTTTGAAGCCAGGCATTGACTTCTCCTCTCTACCTATGAAAGTCCTGGATGGCATCTACTTTCAATAGAAGGCTGGTTCATCTGCATTAAAAATCTTTTGTTTAGTATAGCCACTTTCATCAATGATGTTAGCTAGGTCTTCTGGATAACCTGATGCAGCTTCCCCGTCAGCACTTGCTGCTTCGCCTTGCACTTTTATGTTATGGAGATGGCTTCTTTCCTTAAACTTCATGAACCAACCTCTGCTAGCTTCAAACTTTTCTTCTGCAGCCTCCTTATCCCTCTCAGACTTCATTGGCTTGAAGAGCGTTAGAGCCTCGCTCTGGATTAGGCTTTGAGTTAAGAGAATGTTACGACTGGTTTGACCTTCTACCCAGATCAGTCAAACTTTCTTCATATCAGTGACAAGGCTGTTTGGTCTAAATATTGTTGAGAAATAGGGAGGTCCAAGCAGAAGGGGAGAGATGAGGGAACAGCTGGTCAGTGGAGCAGTCAGCACACAGGCAAACATAAATTACCTGTCTTATATGGGCACTCTTCGTGGTGCCCCAAAATAATTACAATAGTAACAATGAAGATCACTGATCACAGATCACAACAGATATAATAATAACAAAGATATTTGAAATACTGTGACAATTACCAAAATGTGAAAGAAACATGAAGTAAACACAAGTTGTTGGAAAAACGGCAGCAAACCTGCTTGATGCAGAATTGCCACAATCTTCAATTTGTAAAATATGCAGTATCTACAAAACACAATGAACTGAACTGCAATAAAAAGAGGTGTGCCTATATGTGTACATTTAACACAAGATAACTGCAACATAAAGGGGGAAGGTAAAGGGACATACACGGTGGGAAGACCTCTATTTCACTTCAAGTGGTAAAATATCAATTCTAAGTAGACTAAAATTTTAAGTATGTATAATTCTTAGAGCTACCACTAAAAACATTAGTCAATGTCTTGTGTCGCTCCACCTTCATCTCAAGAAGGGTGAGTAAAGTACAGTAAGATATTTTGAGAGCCCACATTCACATAACTTTTATTACAGTATATTGTTATAATTGTTCTATTATTTGTTATTGTTGTTAATTTTTCCTGCACCTAATTTATAAGTTAAACTTTATCATGAATATGTACATATAGGAAAAAACATGATATACACAGAGTTTGGTACTATCTGTAGTTTCAGGCATCTACTTGGAATATATCCCACATGGAAAAGGGGTAACTACTATACCCAGTTCCCTTCAAATCAGTCCAAGTTGGCCAGTTAAAATGAATACTAAAAAAATGTTCAAATAACCCAAAGAAGGAAGTTACAGAGGAACAAAAACAGAGGAACAAACAGAAAATAGACCTGAACCCAAACATATCCATATTTAAAATATGTGAGATGTAGCAAAAGCACTATAGTATTAAATTTCTTCTATCAGAAAAGGTCTCAAATCAGTCATTTAAACTTGCATCTTAAACTAAAAAAGGAGCAAAGTATATACAAAACTGGCAGAAGGAAGAAAATAAAGGAACAGAAATCAGTGAAATTGAAAACAGAAAAACAGATAAAAATCAATGAAACCAAAAGCTCATTCTTTTAAAAGATCAATAAAATTTAAACCTCTTGCCAGACTGATGATGTAGGTAGCCTGAATAGCCTTAGGACTATTTGAAGAAATTGAATTTGTAGTTAAAAGCCTTCCAAAAAAGAAACCTCTAGGCCCACATAATTTCCCTGGTGAATTCTAAGAAATATTTAAAGGAGAAATAACACCAAATCAACACAATCTCTTCCAGAAAATGGAAAATGAGCACTTCCCAAATCATTTTATGAATCCAGCAATATCCTTGTACAAAAAAAAAAAGTACATGAAAAGAACAAATTTATATTCTGCTCCTCATCAAAACAAAAACTATGGTACATTCAATCATATAATGAAATACTGCTCAGCAATAAAAAGGAATGAACTAGCATTTCATGCAACAAATTGGATGCATCTTAAAGGCATTCTATTTTGTGAAAGAAGCCAGTCTCAAAAGGCAACATATTCTAGAATTGCATTTACATGCAAAACTATAGTGATGAAGAACTTGTTAGCAGTTACCTGGGTTAGGGGAATGTATGACTACAGAGATAGAACAACACAGTTTTTGGCGGGGGTGGGATGATAGAACCATTGCAAATCTTGACTGTAGTGGTAATACAGGTCTACACATGTATTAAAACTCACAGAACTATACACCTCAAAAAGCTCAATTTTACTGTATATAATAAAAGTTAAATTTTCTTAAAAAGACATGAGAGCAATTTTTTGAAAATATTATGAACTAAAATATAAATTGTTAACATTTTCAAGAAAGGCACTTTTTCACTGTCAACTTCATAGTTTCAGTTGTTCCAATTCTTATAACTACAGCCAACACAGAAGGCACCCAAATTATACTGCCACAAGATGAGCTTGGGAGGGGGTGTTTGAATGTTTTATCTCTGCTTTCTCCATTTCTACAGCACTGACAGGTCTGAGACAACAGATATCTATAACCTGTAGAGATACAGAGATTAAAAACAACAGGCTCAATTTAACAACTGCACTAAATTCTAAGGCAGAGTTGCAGAAACAGATTAGTTCCAAAACCCTAATGATAGCATTGGTGATCACCAAAGGAAGACATCTATTATGACTCCCAGTTAGGTTACACTCTTATGTGACAGTCGTCCACTCTATGGGAAGAATATATTTACAACACAATACTTTATTTAAGAAAATAAAAATGAGTGCCTTTTATGTGCCTGGATAGTTTACCATGAGAGTCTGAAAAATCATCAAATATGACAGGCTTCCATTATTTCTCCAAATGAGAAACAACTGTAAACAGTAGCATATGTCCTTTGATAACTTCAATATATTTATGCAATTGTTGTCTAATAACCCCACTCCTGCTTAAGGTATGGAGGACAGAATACAAAGAGTTGGTTACACAATCTTCATTTATCCTCAAGATTCTCATCCCCATTTACTGAAGTACAATGACATAACTAATTTATATGCTAAGGGCAAACCTAAAGCTCTCTTGTATTTATTTCCGCCAGGCAATTTCTGAATGCCTGTTACAGGTACTTTAAAGGGAAGAGTTATACGTTTGGAAAAGTAGAGTTTACATGTAGAAAACTAAACTTTATGCCTATTAGTGACAAAAAGCAAAAGAGCAGTGAGATGTTACAGACTCATTTTACAACCAAACCTCCCAAGAAGACTACAGGAGCACTTGGATCGACAGCACTGTATTTTCACATCTGGGAGGCAGAATAACAAAGAGAAGAAAGGCATCCTGGATGGAAATATGGAAGTAGAGGAAGAACTGGTGAATTTTTATCCTTTTAAGAAAAACAGGAAAACTGTCAACTATATTTTTACTTTAACACTTGGTGTACCTTGGAAAGACTTCTGAGCAGAAATGACAATGCCTGTCCATCTACTCACCTCCCAAAAAAGGGAGATGGGAAAATTGTGTAGGAAATAGAAAATACTTGCAAATAACAAAGCTCTCTTAGTTCATTTGTGCTGCTGTACAAAAACAAACAAACAAAAAAAGACACTTGAGACAGGTGATTTATAAAAAATAGAAATTTCTTACACGGTTGTGGAGGCTAAGAAGTCTAAGATCAAGGCATCAGCGGGTTCAGTGCCTGGTGTGGACCCCGGTCCCTGCTTCCAAGATGGCATCTATTACTGCATCTTGAAGTATTAGGTGGTGGGGCTTTTAGGAGGTGATTAGGCTGTGAGGGCAATGCCCTCATGGATGGAATTAGTGCCTTATAAAAGGGCCCTGTTAGTTCTCTCCAGCCCTTATAGAAGGCACTAATTCCATCCATGAGGGCAGAGCCCTCACAGCCTAATCACCTCCTAAAAGCCCCACCACTTAATCCTGTTGCATTCAGGATTAAGTTTCAACATGAATTTTGGAGACAGCGTAAACATTGAAACCACAGAAAAATCCTAAGAGTTAAAGGGGGAGAATTAGTGAAAATAAATGACCACATAAAAATACTTGTTACAGAAAAATGAGAATGGATTTAATAGGAAAAAAGGGATGACGTTCAAAACACTGCTTCTGAAATTTTATCCTGTTCTGTTTAAACAAGATTTTTAAAACTTTACAGAGTTTCAATTCCAGAAATTAGTTTATTTTGCACAAACGCTGAAAGTTACTCTTTCATTGGTTTCTTGAGAACTGATCACTTTCTTCATACTAATCCCTTACAAATTGGTACAAGTAGTTATTACAAAATCAAGACAGAAAAAAGCAATTATCTTGCACAGTGTAAACAGGACATCTACTCTTTTCTCTAGCTATGCCTACTATCTGAATTTCTTAAACACAAACTCATCCTTCTAGGTACCTCAGAGATACGTACAATTATGTTACATAAATGTATATGTATCAATGTGCCCTCATATGAATATTTTACACATAATTTAAAGAAGCATTTCACAATCTTACTCCTATGAAATACAACTCTAACCCAGATACCGATTGTATTACATACTATGCAAACTTAAAATTAAAAAAAAAAAAATTCTGCCACATTAGCATAAGGCATGAATAGGTATTGGGATTCTTTCCTAAATGTAATCATATTACAAATGCTACAAATGCCCATAACCTAGATTTTTGTGTTAAGTGTTTCATATTATTTTTAGCTACTACTTTCTAACAGGTCACGAATTATCTCATTTAACTTTTATAGAACCTGGTGAAAGAGGTATCTCAATTTTACATACAATGAAAATAAGTAACATGCCCAAGATCAAAAAGCCAGCATTAAGTAGTAGGACTGGAACCCATTAGCAATTTACCAACAAATAACACAAATATTAATCCAAGTCACTAGAAATTACGAGTATTCAAACAACAAGAAGTGGTAACATTCTTAATGATTCAAATGACTGCAAAAATGTTAAGCTTTTAACCTGCCTTCTTTATCACCATATTACTAGGATCCAACAGCATGCCTTCAAAGGAGTGCCCAATTATTTATGGATATGTTTAGCAACCATAGCACATGTTATTTGTCAGGCATGATTCTAAACACACTTAGCCCCTCTCTCTAAATATATTAACAAACCACTATGATCTTGAGAGATTAACTTCATTTTACAGTGATACTGTCGTTACCCCCATTTTATTGTGGAAACACCTAGCAAGTGGTGGAGGTGGGACTGAAATTGAGGTAATCAGGCTCCCCTATGCTCTTAACCATTGACACTAAACAGCCTAACACACAAAAAGATCACTATAAGGGTCATAAGTTACCCAAAAACTCACCTGAACACCATATCCTTACAGTATTTAAGTAACTAATTAAGTAACATTTATCTGAGTCCAGTGGTAATAAATAGCAGCTAACTCTGTTCTATTCTCTTAAATTAGCTCTATTTAGTGAGTGACTCTCATGCCCTTTTAGTGCAAAGAATCTGAGAGTAGAATAACTGGATTAAGACTGTCCTGCTCCACCAGGTTCCAAAATACCATTAGTGTTCCTCCTCCCAAAATACACTAATAGGAAAAGCTAAACTGATATTAGTAAGATACTAGTTGTCAATGTCTTAGGACATAACCTAATATATCACATCATTTAGAATAGTTTGTTTTAGGGAAACAGGGCAGGTGATTTATAAATTAACAAAATAAAGAAATATTGTCAAAGAGTATATATAGTTGGTTTTTGGAAGAGACAACTCAGACCAAAATAATGCTGTTAGAGATTGAGTGATATTCGGATTATCGCCTAAATGTAATCTTATTATAAATGCTACAAACTGCCAACTACCTCTTCAAGTGAAATTTCTAACTGGTCAGTCTTCTGCTATGTTCGCCATGACTAACACAGGATATGATTTGTTCGACACTATAAAAGTATATCAGTAAGACATGTTAATGAGAAAGGAAACAGGGATGAAGAGTCAAAAACGATGAATGAACTCATCCCTAAAACAAACTATTCTAAATGATGTGATAATGTAGAGAACAGTCTTACAAATCCATGCCAAAGAAATAACCCTGATATTAATCCAAGTCCCTTAAAGTTGTATCAAAATAATCTCTAAACAAATAGCCCCTTAGAGCTCTGAGATTCCTGTCTCCCAAAAAGATCCAAAGACCCAAACACCATTCTCCCATTTTCTGAGGAATAAATATAATCTGTCATCCTTGAATAAATACGCTTTTGTTTTTTATCTCATTTCCCCCAGTTATTCTAGTTACAGATTAACTCTAGGCTGTTCACGGGGCTATTCAGTCTGAAAATTTGGAGTATTCTCCCTAGTCCACTGGTTTTCAAATTTCTTAAGTTTTAGAAATATTTGATTCAAATTTTATTTTCAGACATATTTTAGAATATGGTTTTGGCTAACACAAAGTAGGCCCCATTATAACCTATCTCAAAAAATCTGGGCAGAATACTAAAGGAATTCATCCAAGTACTATACTCTGAAAAGTAAATTAAAGCGGGTGGAATGTGGAGGGGAGTAAAAATCTGGAGAAGTGAACTGCATTGAGTCTTCCTGTTTTATTTTTCATCTTTTCTCTCATAGCTTTGTCCTAAGGGTGGCTACACGGTGGCAGTGGCACAGGTGGCTAAAAGTCTGAGAGAAGTCCCATTTTTCTGGGCGTTTCTAGCCAAAGGAACCAGGAAAAGGGGACACTGCAGGGTGGAGAAAAAATTCTGGAGAGAGTCTGATCAAGGGGATTCCTTAATTCTCTGCATGAATCTACCCAAGTCCTAGCTGAGCTATGCAAGCATTCAGTTAGCACAGGACAGACCCAGGGCAATACAGCAAAGACTTTGAAAACTAAACTAAAGGTGAACTATCACCCCCAAAAGGTAAGACAAAGTTTGCAGTCTGAGGCCAGGCATGGTGGCCTATGCCTGTAATCCTAGCACTTTGGGAGGTAAGGTGGCAAGACTGAGCTCAGGAGTTCAAGACCAGCCTGGGCAACATAGTGAGACTTCATTGCTAACAGCAACAACAAAAAATTAGCCAGGTATGGTAGTGCACACAGGCAGTCCCAGCTACTTGGGAGGCTGAGGCAGTAGGATTGCTTGAGCTATGGTCGTGCCGCTGCACTCCAGCCTATGCAACAGAGTGAGACCCTGTCTCAAAAACAAAACAACAACAAAAACCTCACCAAAATGTACGGACTGAATCTAATGGGCTGTTTGCTAAAACAAAGCAGAAACAAAACATCTCTAGAAGACTATTTACAGGACCTAGAATCTATATAACACAATATTGTCCAGGATACAGTTCCAACTTACTTGACATACAAAGCACCAGAAAATGTGACCAATTCTCAGGAACAGAAAATCAATAATTGCCAACCCCAACATAACTCAGATACTGGAATTATTGAGGACTTTGGCTATTATAACTATTCTCCATGGAGAAAAAAATAAACACTTTCAAAAAAATGAAAAGACAGAATTCTCAGCAGTGAAATAGTATAAAAAATTAAAATTTTAGAGGTAAGAAATATGTCTAAGAAAAGGGTACAACAACAGAATAGAAATGCAAAGGAATGAGTCAGTGAACACGAAGCCAAATCAACAGAAATGATCTAATCTGAAGAACAGAGAAATAAAACAAAGAAGAAAAAAATAAAGAGTCTCAGGGTCCTGTGGACAACATCAAAAGTTTTATTTGTCACTTGAGTACCAGAAAGAGGAAGAAATTGGTACAGAAAAAAATACTTGAAGAAATAATGTTCATAAGCCTCCCAAACTTGAAGAAGGGCACAAATTTAGAAATTCACCAAGCTCAGAGAACACCAAATAAGATAAAGGCAATAGAAAAACATGCTTATAAATCATAATCAAAGACCAGGCACAGTGGCTCAAGCCTGTAATACTAGCACTTTGGGGGGGCCGAGGCAGGTGGGTTGCCTGAGGTCAGGAGTTCAAGACCAGCCTGGCCAACATGGTGAAACCCCGTCTCTACTAAAAATACAAAAATTATCTGGGCATGTTGGCAGGCACCTATAATCCCAGCTATTCAGGAGGCTGAGGCAGGAGAATCACTTGAACCTGTGGGGGCAGAGGTTGCAGTGAGCTGAGATCGTGCCACCGCACTCCAGCCTGGGCAAAAAGAGCGAAACTCTGTCTCAAAAATCAATCAATCAATCAATCAATCATAATCAACTGCAGCAAAGCAAACATGAAGAAAAAAATCTTTTTTTACATTTATTTTTATGTCAATAGTTTGATGAGTTCTTTAGTGGCGATTTCTAGGATTCTTGTGCAGTTGTTACCTGAGCAGCGTTACACTGTACCCAGTATGTAGTTTTTTATCTCTCACTCCCTGCCAACTTTCACCGAATCCCCAAAGTCCACTTATTTATTTTTGAGACAGTTTTGCCCTGTCGCCCAGGCTGGAGTGCCGTGGTGCAATCTCAGCTCGCTGCAACCTCCACCTCCCAGGCTCAAACAATTCTCACGCCTCAGCCTCTGGAGTAGCTGGGATTACAGGCGCGCACCACCACATCTGGCTAATTTTCGTATTTTTAGTAGAGATGGGTTTCACCATGTTGGCCAGGCTGGTCTCAAACCCCTGGCCTCAAGTGATCCACCCATCTCGGCCTCCCAAAGTGCTGGTATTACAGGCATGAGCCACAGCACCCACCCCAAAGCCCATTATATCATTCTTATGCCTTTGCATCTTCATAGCTTAGCTCTCACTTATAAGTGAGAACATACAATATCTGGTTTTCCATTCCTGAGATACTTCACCTAGAATAATGGCCTCCAGCTCCATCTAAGTCGCTGCAAAAGACATAATGCCTCAGTAGTATTCCATGGTGTATATATACTACATTCTCTTTATGCACTTGTTGGTTGATGGGCACTTAAGGTTGGTTCCATATCTTTGCAATTGCGAATTGTGCTACTATAAACATGTGTGTGCATGTGTCTTTTTCATACAATGACTTCTTTTCCTTTGGGTACTCAGTAGTGGGACTGCTGGATCAAACGGTATATCCCAGTATGTCCAAAATATTATCATTTCAACATGCAATAAATTTAAAAATTATTAAAGATGCAATCGATTTAATAATTGTTTAATGAGCTATTTTACATTCTTTTTGTAAAATCCAGTGTGTATTTTATACTTATAGTACATCTTAATTCAAATTAACCACATTTCAAGTGCTCAAGAGTCACATATTTAGTTACTGGCTACTCAACTGGACCATGAAGCCCTAATGCAATCACTAAAAAATAATACAAAGACATAAGAGTTAAAAAACCAAGGGATACATTGAAAATAAAATATCAAAATATATTCATATAATCCAAAAAAGACAAACACTTTGGGAAGCTGAGGCAGGAGGATTGCTTGAGGCTGAGTTCAAGACCAGTCTGGGTAACACAGTGAGACACCTAGGTACTCTGGAGGCTGAGGCAGGAGGATTACTTGAGCCCAGGAGGTTAAGGTTGCAGGGAACTATGGCCATCCACAGCATTCCAGCCAGGGGACAGAGTGAGACCTTGTCTCTCCCCACACCTCCCAAAAAAGGAAGAAAATAGAGGAACAAACATTAATAATTATATTAAATGTAAATAATGTAAATAATCATGCACATCAATTAAAAGAGATTATCAAACTGGATTTTAAAGAAAGACTGAATTACATGCCTGTCTACAAGAAACTCCCTTTAAAAATAAAGATAGGTTAAATGTATAGAACAAGATATGCCAAATAATGCAAACAATTTTAATAAACGATGGTTGGAATGGCTATATTAATATGAACTATATTTTAAACCTTTTTAAAGAGTCTAAGTGGATTTGTTTACCCTCCAATTCAGTTTTAATTATATCTAGTTCTGTGGTAGTTTTGAAACAATGAAGCTATTTCGTTTCATGCATCTCCCTCATATTATTCAAGCTGATGCCTTAAGTAACTGGACATGCACAACAGTTCCTAAAGAAATATGACCTATTACATTAAAACTGTCCTATCTGAAGGGTTTTCTATGATGAAGTTTTCAGGTGAATGATAGCTTATAAATTTTTTGAGTCATTAATATTTATTCCCCATTATAACAGTTTACAGAAACATTCTTCTTGACAAGCCATCTAGGCATACAAAATAGTGCTATAAGTATATTTACATTAAAAAATCACCTATTGGGGCCGGGTACGGCGGCTCATGACTGTAATCCCAGCAATTCAGGAGGCTGAGGCGGGCAGATCACTTGAGGTCAGGAGTTCGAGATCAGCCTGACCAACATGGCGAAACCCTGTTTCCACTAAAAATACAAAAATTAGCCAGGTGTAGTGGTACACGCCTGTAATCCCAGCTACTCAGGAGGCTGAGGCAGGAGAATTGCTTGAACTTGGGAAGCAAAGGTTACAGTGAACCGAGATTGTGCCACTGCACTCCAGCCTGGGTGACAGAATGAGACTGTATCTCAAAACAAAACAAACAAAACCTATCATTTGTAGACTGTTTCATTGATCCCAGAGAATTTTTAAAACAGTGTTGCTTTGGCCGCTCTCATTCATGTTCGTATTTCTGTTTTGGTTTACTTTAAGCTGCTAAATAACTACTGTGGTCAGGGTACTGAGCCTGGTATTGGAATATAAAGACGGATTAAGATACTGTATCCCTTCCCGGTACAAAGAGTAGATTTGGAGACATAGGATACAGAAGATGAACAAGATAGCATATGCCAAGTGCCAAATGTGAGAAATAGGCAAAGAGTTCCTAAGACATTTTTTAAATGTGCCAGTGGGGGACTAACTAACGACTGAGGCAAGTAAAGAAAAATAATGATAATAAAGTGCAAAAAGTTAATGTTCTTAAGTCCAAATTAGGACTTACATTGTGTTTCCTTAGGTGGACTTCAAGTCTACCTCTCTCCCATTTATTTGTTTTGAAAGTGGTTTATAAGATGTTTAAATTGGGGATTTTGAGCTTAATGTAGTAGGAGAAAGGTGGAGGTGGTGGGGAGATGGAAAGTACGAGAAACTAGTTAGGAGAAAATGGAAAGAAGACTAGATATCAATAAAGAAGGCCTGATAAGGACTAAGCTCCCCTAGGGCACAGACCTAATAGACACATAGATATCAACAAACCTGGAGTTCAGAACTATGGGTAGAGTGAATGCCTACAATATACTAGGTAATGAACTACACATTCTGGCATGCCTTTCCACATTTAATCCTCAAAATACCAGAACACGATACATTTAAAAAATTAAAACACCGTCAATACTGAACAACAGAACACGGCATTAAAAAGGCTTAAAAATCACCCACTAAACAGAGCTAACTTAAAGAGTATGAACAGAGACAGAGTTAGCTGCTATTACCACTGGACTTAGATAAATGTTATTAAAAAATCAGGTGAGGAAATTGAGATACTGATTAGATCACCTATAAAAGGTGACAATCAGTCATCTAGGACAACCAGAGTTCAAAATCAGGTCTGACTGACACACACACACACGACTGAACTAATTTTTACCTTACTGGCAAAATTACAATAAAAAGACAATCCTAAAAGTACATCTGAGAAGTCTAGGGTAAAAGAAAGGATAAAAAAAGGAAGAAGTTTAGTCTTATCCCTAATAGAGATGTGAGAGTCTCAAGAGGGTTTAAATTTACTCAAGAGGGTTTAAATTTAAAGATTGAGAACACTTTTAATTTTCACTAAAAGTGTTGATATAATAATCTTTTACAAAAAGGAATAAGTATAAACTTTAAAAGAACATGTCTGTATGCTGCTATTCTGGCTGGAGGCATTGGAGCCCAAGTTAGTGAGCAAAATGCCCATGTTATGAATAGTGAGGGAACCCAGATTAAGGTTCTTTTTACCTTAATAAAAAGAAAAAGGGATTACTTCTTTTTAGACTCCCTCAACTTGGAACAGTTCCCCAGTCTTAACTTTCATGACCTTGTTTGTACTTCTTAAAGCTTATAGATTGGTTTTGTTGCAAAATGTCTTCCAATTTGGGTTTGCCTGATACTTCTTTTTTTTTTTCAGATGTAGTTTTCTTTCTGTAGGATGCCAGATATTTCCTTATGGTTAGATTCAGGTTGTACACTATTTGACAGTAATTATGATGTGTTTTTCTCATTGTGTCCTGTCAAATGGCATACAGTTTGTTTATCTCATTACTGATGATGTGCACTTTGATAACTTGATTGAGGTAATATCGTCCAAGTGTCTTCACTGTAGTTACTTTGTCCCATTGGTAATTAACATGCATTTTTGTGGAAAAGTATTTTGAGACTGTAAAAATAGCCCATTCCTTATTAAACTTCCTATTTATTTATTCCAAGATTATCTCAGCTTTGGCTAGTGAAAGCCCTTCAAGATAGTTTCTGTTTTCTTTTGACTTGCTCTTTGCACTTCCTTTTTTTTTTTTGAGGTGGAGTCTCACTTTGTCACCCAGGCTGCAGTGCAGTGTGGTGATCTTGGCCTACTGCAAACTCCGCCTCCCAGGTTCAAGCGATTCTTGTGCCTCAGCCTCCCATGTAGCTGGGATTACAGGCATGGGCCACTACACCTGGCTAAATTTTGTATTTTTAGTAGAGACGGGATTTTGCCATGTTGGCCAGGCTGGCCTTGAACTCCTGACCTCAAGTGATCCGCCTGCCTTGGCCTCCCAAAGTGCTGGGGTTACAGGTGTGAGCCACCACACCCAGCCACTTCCTTACTTTTGGACATAAGAAAATGAAGCTCACCTTGTACTTTCCCTGCAGCCATTCCTCCAAAGAGTGGTTGCTTTTAGTGGAGAAAGGTATTTAGAAAACGAGATTTGGATGCTCTAATTATTTCAATGTCTATGTGTAGAAAACCATGAATTGGTACCAATTTCTCCAATTTCAGTCCACAAGATTTGTTCTCATTTTCTCCATTACCAAATTTATAACTCCCTTCTCACCAGGAGAACTCTGACTCATTATCATTACTTACTAAATTCGATCAACCCCCTGCATGTGGCCAGTTTCCCATTGCCTTTGCTGTTCCCTACCTTCTTTGCATAACTTTTTTCTCTACTTAGGTTCTGACATCCTGTCCTGGGATGCACCCCTTACCCTATACTTCTTAGATACCCCATACTGAAGATTTTACCATTCTGTTTGAGCTCTAGTACCTTAATCTGATCTAGAGGTTCCTCTAGATCAGTGAAACAACTAAAGGCCAAAAGTCAGATGGACCCAGGTATAGATACTTAGCAACTTCTCTGACACTTAACAAGTCATTTAACTTCTCCAGAGCCCCAGACTCATTTCTGTAAAATGGACTAATACAGTCAACATTGCAAGGCTACCAAAAAGATCAAATGAAAATGTATGTAAAATGTCTACAACAGAGTGGCTGACACATAGTAAATATCTGATAAACATTAGCTGTCTTCTGTAATATGGGTGATAATTTCTTAAACTTTGATCTCAATACTTTTAGATCTAGTTAAGCAATTAGAGAAGCATCAATCTGAAAATAAGAACCTTACTGTCCTGCTTGTTCAAAAGGCCAATGAGCTTCACACTGTTACACTCAACAAAATTTTTTTTAGTTCTTACCTTATTAAGCTCTTATCAACACTTGACCCAACTCTCTCTTCTTGACTTCTCTCTCCTTGTAACATTCTCTTTCTTTGGTTTCTGTAACACCCCACTCACCCTCTGCTTCTCTGATCTTCATGGTATTCTCTGGGAGCTCACGTTCTTCCAGCAAAGTTTTTTAAATGTTAGAGGTCATTGTGGTTCCATCCTAGGCTTTTTTTCCCCCAAGTTATATTCCCTCACCTAGGCAATTTCATCCATACCTATAGTTCCAATTACCTGTATGGGCAACTCCAGTTTTCCATTTACGGCCCATACTTCTCTGAATTTTTGAACCATATATCTAATTGCTTACAGGAATTTCTACCTGAAAGCTCCAAAGGTACTTTAAGCCTGATATGTTAAAACCAAAAGAGCTCTGGTCCTTATCTGGCACAACCCAGGAATGTAATCCAGAAGTCATCGTTCAAATTTCTTTCTCCCCCACTTTCAATCTATTAACTGAGGCCTGCTGGTCTCAAATCCCATCCACTGAGCCCATCTCCACAACTATCATCCTAATTCAAGCTATCCTCATCTCTCCCAGACTACTAAAAAAGCCTGCTAACTAATTCTCCCAGATCGCTTGCTGCCTCTCTCCTCCCTTTCAATACATATCACCACAATCCTAGTTTTGCCTGCTGGAACTATAAGAAATTAATACGGCTTCTAAATGACAACATTTTTAACAATAAGACAGTTATACTGCTTGACACAGTTTGGCTGTGTCCCCACCCAAATCTCATCTTGAATTGTATTCCCATAATTCCCACGTGTTGTGGGAGCAACCTGTTGGGAGATAATTTGAATCATGGGGGCAGTTTCCCCCATACTGTTCTCATGGTAGTGAACACGTCTCACAAGATCTGATGGTTTTAACAGATGTTTCCGCTTTTGCATCTTCCTCATTTTCTCTTGCCACCACTATGTAAGAAGTGCCCTTCTCCTCCCACCACGATTCTGAGGCCTCCCTAGCCATGTGGAACTGTAGGTCCAATTAAACCTCTTTTTCTTCCCAGTCTCAGGTATATCAGCAGTGTGAAAACAGGCTAATGCACTGCTCTACTCTTAGCTGAGGCATTCTTAGCTCCTTCTATATTAAGACAAATGATAGTTTCAAGGTCACATACTGTTATACTCCTCTAAAAACACAGACCCCTTAGGTTGGGTGTGGTGGTTCATTCCCGTAATCCCAGCACTTTGGGAGGCCAAGGCGGGGTGATTACTTAGCCCAGGAATTTGAGACCAGCCTGGGCACCAAAGTGAGAGCTGTGATCACACCACTGCGCTCCAGCCTGGGAGACAGAGCGAGAGGCTATCTGAAAGCAAAAAAACAAACAACAACAAAAAACAAGAACCCCTGAAATGAACATGGCCCACATGCATGGATACAAGTAACTTGGCAGTTTATGCCACAGACTGAGACTTGCTTAGTCTAAAGTTTCAAACCACAATCACTATTTGTAACGTTTACAGCTGCAAGCATGTTAATTCATTAACTTACATTGAAGGCATTGTTCAGGTGTTTAGGCACAAAACAGTGACAAATACTGACAAATGCTGATCTCACAGAAGATAAATTAGAGTGAAGAAAATAAACAATAAACCTAAGTTAAATTACACAATATGTTGCAAAATGATAAATGCTATGGAGAAAAATCTGGCATAAAAACAGATACGAAATATCAGGGGGAAGGCTGTTGTTTTATACACAGTAGTTAGAGAAGACCACAACAGTCTAGGTGAAAGGAGACTGGAGAAAGAGTGAGGAGATGAAGTCAGAGAGGAAGAAGAGACTTAAATCATAGAGCCTTGTAGACCATAGGAGTATGGAATTTACTATGACTGAGAAGGGAAGCCATTTGAGAAAAGAAGTTATATGACCTGACATTTTATCAGGATCACTCTGGCTATGGAGTGTTAAAGACTGTAGATCAGCAAAGGTCACAGTGACTCTTTAGGAAGATATTTTTGAAAGCAAAATAGTGGTTGTGTTTTTACGTTTTGTATTGAATTTTTATGTGTCTATGTACTAGGAATTCATACATTAAGTTCATAGACACAACTTAAAAAAAATACAATGCAAAGATGAGTTTTGGGAATAGCAAGAAAATGATATTGGATATTTTAACTCTGGGCTCTACTCAGCACTACTAACAGTTATTACTTCTCAGAAGCAAGACAAGGTGCAAGGTTATTAACTTATTTTGGGGGACAGACTATAATTAAAAATCTGGATTTTTAAGTTTATTTCACTGGGCAAGGTAAGTCAAGGTACAATTTACATCTTAAAAGACAAAAGCAGGTGACAGCAGGGCTTGCTAAAGGGAAGTTACAATGAAAATTATTCTACAGTTGACTTTCTTTTTATTACTTTTATGCCTGCTACTCTCTTTAATTAAGGTGCTACAACTATCTCTGATATACTTTAAAAGTTCAGTATTAAGTTGATGGGTAGTATAATACTGTATTTTCTGATTACTAAAAGATGTTACTGATGATGAATCAACAGTATCATGTAACTGCACTGATTCATCCTATCTCTGCTGAATAAAAGCACAGGTTTTCAAGAAAACTGTCTAAGCTCTAGTTGGTGCCAAAGGACGATAGAGAGCTAAGTAACTCCTGAAAAGTTTCGATCTTAACACACTAGCCCTATTACCACATGAAGGTATTAACAGAAAAAAATGAAAAATTCTCCGTAAAATTTTCTCCATGACATGTTTTCTGGCAACATATTTAGAAACTTTACATTTTCTTCTACAGTTTCTTCCCCTTTATACTGAAGAACGTCTTTAAAGCGTAAGTGTACTTACAGTAAGCAAACATCCAAATTTTACCCCAGTGAAATCTTAAAATGTACTCAAACTCTCAGGGAAAAAGTTCACTATCTGAATGTGAAAAACCGAATAACTGTTAAAACATCTGCAAGCACCAAAAAATATTATAGCTAAAATGCAGCTACCCTAAGAACTATTTTTAAAAAACTCACATTGCATAAAAAATATAAATTCAGATTATCCGATAGGATAATATAAAACAAAAGAAATCCAAAGACAGTTTCAAGATTTCATTTCTCTTGCTCAGTTAAAACAACAAAAACAAAAGGCCCATAAACTTCTTCTTGCATCTTTTAACCAAAATAGTGACAAGATCAAGCCAACTGCCAAAGAAACAGGAAAGAGAAAGCAATTGTTTAGAAACAGACTTGATTACATGTCAAAATTTTAATACAATTACTAATAAAATACAAAAACCAACAGTTATTTTAAAATGTACTGCCCTAATATTCTGCTGCTGAGGTAGGTAGTGATATGTAGAAATTAATTTTTCTTTTAAAACGAAAAAATAATGCATCTATTAATATGCTTTTCCCAAAATTCGGGGAAAATTCCCAAATCGGAGAAAATGTAACATCAGCATCTACTACACAAAGCATTAAAAACATTTTTCAGCAGTTTTGCTTAAGTATCTTAGGTCAGTGGTAGCATGTTAGCTAAAATGTAATCCAAAATGAATGAACAACAGTCAGCTGGTAGACACTGTATGTAATACAATACGGAAATATATTGGAGGTATTTCAAAATTCAACATTTGAATCCGTGAATGTCTAAATCAAGTACTCTAAATCAGGCGTCTGCTTTTGAAACAATACTTCAAAATACGTGTTGGTGGCAAGACCCCCAGCCATCTGTAAGAAATCTTTTTAATGGTTCAAAATTCCTAGGTCTGAGGAGGAGCGACTGATTAGGCTAAATTTATATCTCCCGGCCCCGTAGTTGTCAGCCCAGGTAGCGAATTTAAAACACTGGGGGGTGGATGAGTAGTTTGAAGTTCAGATCACGGAGTGAAAAAAGCTGATGCTTAGAAGCGTCGGCTCTTCCCCATTCGCGCACTCGAGAGGTCACGGCGTAGTAAAGTTTGGTTTCACTAGCGGGCTTGGACGCTCGCGACCAAAGTCTCCCAAGAAAAGCCGACACCGCGGTCGGGAGCGCCCGGAAGCTCAGCAGGACACGTTTCCACTGCAGGGAGGAGGGTGTCTGCGGCGGTTCTGGCGTGGAGCCCCTTCTTCCCCCGTAGGACCCTGCACCCGGGCGGGAACAGGCTTCGCCGGCTAAGGCGTCGGGAGGCGCGTAGGCCACAAGGAGGAAATGGGACGGAATGCGACAGAGAGGCGGCGGCGGCCCAGCGCCGGGCCGAGCCTCCCTCGCGGGGCAGCGAGAGGGAAAGGGGCCCTCCCGGCCGCAGCCTCCCCCACCTCGAGAGGCAGCTCCAACTTTCCTCCCAGCGCACGACGTCGCACGGGCCGCGCGAGATTCCGAAACTTTGTCAGCCCTCGCGTCGCTCTAGGCCCGCTCCAGCGCTCTGCGCCGGCCGCTAACCCTCGTCTCGCCCAGACAGCTGCCCAAGCCCATCCACCCCGCGGGTCGACCAGTGTTTACCTCAGGCCGAGGTCGAGGCGCTCGGTCCGGCCGCGGCCCCACAGCAGGTTCCCAGGTCCCAGTCACTCCGCCGCCAAGTTCCCCAACATGGACTCCTTCGTCCGCTTTGTGGTGTTACAGGGTCTCTAGGACACTGACTCCGCTGGCTCGGTCCGGAGGCGGTGGCGAAGCAGGGAGCGACCCAGATTGCGCTGCTCCGCGCGGCTTGCGCCACCGCTACTCCCCCATCCCCCGCCTTGTCTAGCCTCCTCCTTCCCCTCCCCTCCCCGCGCGTTTCCCTCCTCCTCCCTTCCCTCGCTCGCTCGGCTCACTGTCGGCGCGCTAAGGTGACGACGGCGGCAGCCGGACTCGCCGCACTCTGCCTACTCGGTCGTTCTGGCCCTGAGTGCATGTTCGCAGTACCCAGTTGGGCCGCAGGGGGGCGCTGGCAAACTGCTGTTTGAGACTGAGAAGCGTGGTGGGTGGAGTCAGGTCACGCGGCCTGTGAGCGGGAGGAACGGCAGCTGCGACGGAGGGGCCTTCTGGGAAACGTCCTTCCAGCCCCGCCCTTCGCCCACGCTGCGGATGGTGCGCATGCGCAGCGCGTGGACTTTGGCCTCTGCGCTCCTTTGGCAGTTTTACAGGCTGCGTCGCGGAGGGCAATGAAAGAGGCTTTAAGGGGACTGGACAGGAAGGATTTTGCGCAGGGTGTGCTCCTCTATCTTCATGGTAATCTGATGTTGAAACGTGTCCGTATGTTTGCGGTGGATTGAGTGTTCACCTGGCTGCGCTGCCCACCTGAAATGCAGCCCGTGGAGTGAAGAGTCGGCAATTTGGAAGCCCACCTTTCCTCCTTTCTGGTGGGCATTTTCTTAGATGCCGGGGGGAGAGCTTTCCCGCCTGACTCCCCGAGCCTAGGGGCTTTCCCATGTCTTAACCCCACATCACAAAATTAAATTTGGACCAGGTGCGCGGTGGCTCACGCCGGTAATCCCAGCACTTTGGGAGGCCGAGGCTGGCGGATCGCTAGAGCTCAGCAGTTCGAGACCAGCCTGAGCGACGTATTAAGATCTCGTTTCTACAAAAAATAAAATTAACCGGCCGTGGTGGCGCGCACCTGCGCTCCCAGCTCCTCGGGAAGCTGAGGTGGGAGAATCGCTTGAACCCGGGAGGCGGAGGTTGCAGTGAGCCGCGATCGTTCCACTGCACTCCAGCCTCAGCGACAGAGCGAGACCCTTTCTCAAACAACAAAAACTTTATCATTATTTATTTAAAAGGCCTCCGCGTTGTGGTTAGTGACGTGTGTGCCTCCACTTTTTCCCCCGGCGTGTTGTTAAATGTTTTATTTTACCTCGGAAGTATTTTGACTTTTTCAAAGTCACTGGTTATTTAACCTTCTAGTTTCTCTTCTCGTCGACTGCAGCAAGCTTCCGGTTGCTCTGCCTGCCCTCAGTGTACCCCATCTACCAGCTGACCTTCCAGTCCTCCCACCCACGCCCTTGTCCTGCTTGCGGCTCCCACAGGACTAAGCTCTGCTCCCCGCGCACGGCTCACCCAGGTCTCAGTCGCTTTCAGTCGCGCGCTCACACCTTTTCCTGTCGCCTGCCCCCGTTCTGTCCGCGCGTGCTGCGCTTTCCAGCCACCCTGACGCCTGCCTGGGAAGAGTTTCCTCCCCACTTTGCCGCGGCCCCGCCGACCGACAGTTTCACTGCCGCCTTACCGCATTCTCGCAGACTACGTTGCCGCGTCCCCTGCTCCCGCCCTGAGGACGTCGCTTTTCTGGCACTTTAATCCTATGCATTCTGTTGAGTCTGCTCACTGTCTCACACTGTGAGGATTGGGACAGTGTCTTATCACTTTCATAACAGCGTCTGGCACTTGCTGAAGGAACACATGAATGGCGGTCTTGTAGCTGTCAAAGTCTTTGGAGTTTTTCAGTGTACTATTTTTGATATGGGGTTTGGGAATTTAGATGGCTTTACTGTATTTGGGATATTTGAGGGAAAAATGAGCTAGAGGCGTTAAAATGCTTTCTTCTGATGGAAGAACGAAATTCTTATGAAGGACCTTTCCCTGTCAAAATCAGAGCAAATAGTAAAGGATATATACTATTTGGATATAAAGAATGATTACAAAGGATGATTGTTAAGAGATAGTGAAAATTAGTGTGGAAAGATATAACCATATCAACATTTATGAGCCATCCAACAGAATAAGGGTGTAGCTTTGTTATGTATACAATCTCTAGGATTCACTCTAGAGAATGTAACTCCTGATATGGACTCCTGGTACAACATGCTTCTCTGTATGTTTTATATTTTAAAAAATCTATGTATGTGTAAAATCTATATTTTTAAAAATCTCAGTTTTGTTTTAGGAGAGTGTTTTTTCTCAAAATTTAATTAAAGCCCAAATGATAAAATCTGCTAAATAGAAAACTATTTTAAATTGATAATAACAGTATGATTTCATCAAAACTAAAAAATACCAAATCTTTTGATGTGTTTATTTCCTAGCAGAAAATTAAGTTTTCACGTTCTTACTGTTGGCCTCCTAGATATCATGTGAGCATGTCTTAAGGAAAAATGCTCTTAATGCCACTGTGGTTTCTACCTTCATGTGCAAATAGACGAGAGTGGTGGCTTGTAATAGGCCATTCTTCCCACAGAAAAGATCATGTGTATTTCTGTATATGCAGCATCCTCCTTATTATGTTTGGACGTAAAGATTTATTATTCTCTCTGATGTTTTCATATTTTTAAAATTTACAATATAATAAAGAGGTACAGAGTTCTAAATCAATAAAAGATGGGCTATAAAATGGAGGAGTAAAGTTGATATACAAACCATCGTTGTCAACATTTTAGATTTGATTTTAATCGTAAAAAGCACAAATGGTATGCATCATAAAACAACCTTAAACTGAATGTCCACTTGGTGTGTTGCACTTTACCAGGCACTTAAAATATCAGTCCTGTCACATAGCAACAGAAACCCACAGTGGCACGTTTAAAAATGGGTAATCAACGTATTGATTTTGATGGAGCTTTTTCAGAAATAACTGCTATTTTAATTTAACTTATAAATAGGATACAGTATAAAATTCAAATTAAGGGAGGAAATCATGGTATAAATATACTGGATTGAAAAACATGGTTCTGGCCAGGCGTGGTGGCTCATGCTTGTAATTCCAGCACTTTGGGAGGCTGAGGTCGTTGGATCACTTAAGGTCAGGAGTTCAAGACCAGACTGGCCAACATGGTGAAACCCCACCTCTACTGAAAATACAAAAATTAGCCCAGCGTGGTGGCACGTGCCTGTAATCCCAGCTACTAGCTACTCAGGAGGCTGAGGCAGGAGAATCACTTGAACCTGGGAGGTGGAGGTTGCAGTGAGCCGAGATGGCGCTACTGCACTCCAGCCTGGGCGACAGAGTGAGACTCCATTTCAAAAAAAAAAAAAGAAAAACATGGTTCTAATACTGTCACTTAACACCTTTTCAGTTTTGAATAAATCACCTAACTTTTTGGTCTTTAGTTTCTATAAGACAGGACATTTTTATTTTAATGATCTCTGGCATTTTTATGGCAATAAAAATGTATGAATTCAAAGGGTATACTGTCTGGGCAACATAGTGAGACCTAGTTTCTACTAAAAATAAAAATTAAAAAAACTGTGTTCTGACGAGTTAATGGGTGCAGCACACCAGCATGGCACATGTATACATAAGTAACTAACCTGCACATTGTGCACATGTACCCTAAAACTTAAAGTATAATAATAATAAAATATTTTTAAAAATCAAATCAAAAAAAAATTAAAAAAATGACCAGCAGTGGTGGCGCGCACTGGAAGGATTGGTTGAGCCTGGGAGGTCAGGGATGCAGTGAGCTGTGATCACGCCACTGCACTCCAGCCTGGGTGACAGAGCGAGACCCTGTCTCAAAAAAAAGGGGTGATGTAAATTTTAAAATTCATGTAAGGAAAACATGACCAAATATACAATATCCATGTGAGGAAAAAATAGTTTGCAGGAATTTTTTAAAAAATTTTAAAAAATTTTTAAAACCACTGGTTTTAAAAACCAGTGGTGGCTGAGCATGGTAGCACACACCTGTAGTCCATCTACTTGGGAGGCTGAGGTGGGAAAATCATTTGAGCCCAGGAGGTTGAGGCTGCAGTGAACCATGATCATGCCACCTCACTCCAGGCTGAGCAACAGAGTAAGACCCTGTCTCCAGTAATAAGAATAGTTATTTCATGTCACAACTATGAAGTATTTTAATCAGGATGATACTATCCTATTATTTTCCATGTGGAATTAAATTTATTTCAGCAACAATTAATTGGACATCTATTCGGGAGGTGCTTTGAGCTTGTATATGAATGAATACAGTGTCTCACAGACAGTATAGTGGTTTCAAATATGTACAAAGACAAAGTTGTATTCCTTGAAAGAAAATAGAAAACAAAAAACTAAGGAAGAATATAAATATAAAAAGAATATAAAATAATAAAAACAAAGCCTGGGGAGGGCGATGGAATAAAAGAAAGAGAGAATAGAAAGGAAACTGCGATGGTTAATTTTAGATGTCAACTTGACTGGATTAGGAATACCTAGAGAATTGGTAAAGCATTATTTTGGGATATGTCAGTGAGGGTGTTTACAGAGGAGATTGGCATGTGAGTCTGAGTGGACTAGAAGGGGAGGATCCACCCTCAATGTGGGCAGGCACTATCCAATCAGCTGGGAGCCTGGGTAGAACAAAAACAGTCTCTCTTCTGGAACTTGGATACACTCTTCTCCTGGCCTTGGACATCAAAACACCAAGCTCTCTGGCCTTTGGATTCCAGTGCTTAACACCAGCACCCCTGCCATCAGGTCTTCAGACTTGGACTGAGCCACACTCCCAGCATACCAGCATCTCCAGCTTGCAAATAGCCTGTTGTGGGACTCGTTAGCCTCCATAATCACATGAGCCAGTTCCCCTAATAAAGCCCCCCTCATGTATCTATATATCCTATTAGTTCTCTTTGCCTCAGATCTAAAAATAGTTCAAATTCTAAGACTACTTCTTCATTTCAGTTTATATTTACTCTTTTTTAAAGGTGATAAGCATTCATTTTAACAATTTAAACAACACAGAAGTATGTAAAATGTACTCAGAAGTATATAAAGAAAAAGATTGTTTTCTTCTCCGTATCCCAGTCCTAGACAAAACCAATGTTAAAGATTGAAGTTTCTCTCAATACTTTTTCTAATGTTTTAAAACACTTGGAAGTTTTCATTTGTGTATTTACAAATAATCATGCCATATATATTTTTCTTCAACTCTTTCTGACTCAATTATAAATAAATAGCTCATTATATAAATAGCTAATATATTATATTAATATATTAATTATAAATAGCTCATTCTTTTAACTAGCTGCACAATATTATGTAGAATTAATGTACCATAATTTTTTTTTTTGAGACAGGGAGAACTCTCTTTGGAGAACCCTGATACAGGAACCAAAGACAATTTCATTAAAGAAATGGTAACCCAAACCAAATACAGACAGGTATTATTCCAAATTTGAAGACTCTAGTACACTCTCAGGTTGGTCTTCCATCCCCGACACCACTTCTTCTACATGTTTATCACTTCCCTCAAGTCTCAACCTCACTGCCACTGCTGCTGAGCCCCTTAACCCTGAACCCAGCAAATGATCTCACCACAGTCATTATAAGAGAGAAACTCCTCAACTTCTTTCCCTCTACTGACAAAGTCTATCTAGAACTGTGTACATCCATGCCTACTTGTCTTCCTCTATCACAGAGGAAGAACTATCTAGTCTCTTGTTTAACCCATTCACTCCTGAGGTTGCAAAATTTTTTTATTTTTTGAGACGGAGTCTCGCTCTCGCCCAGGCTGGAGTGCATTGGCGTGATCTGGGCTTACTGCAAGCTCCGCCTCACGGGTTCACGCCATTCTCCTGCTTCATCCTCCCACGTAGCTAGGACTACAGGCACCCGCCACCACGCCCGGCTAATTTTTTGTATTTTTAGTAGAGACGGGGTTTCACCGTGTTGGCCAGGGTGGTCTCGATCTCCTGACTTCGTGATCTGCCTGCCTTGGCCTCCCGAAGTGCTGGGATTACAAGTGAGCCACCGCGCAAGGCCACAATTTTTTGAATTTTTGCAATCAGACCTCGGCGATGACCTTGAGCAGTAGGATATAAATAACTCCCACATGCTTAGCGTTCCAATAATGGAACGCTAGGCATGGCTTAGCTTTCTACTTGTGCTGTAGATCTGTTTTTTTCAGACTTTGATTTATAGGCCATTCACATTTCTAACAATTTGAAAACAGATATAGGGCTGGTAACTTTTTAATCTTGACAAATAACTATATATTTGTAAAGTCCTTCCATATTTGTCACCATGATTTCTTAAAAGAAATACATTTTCAAGCCAAAAAAACTAAATTTTATGAAATACTATTCTGTTTGTTTACATTTCCCTGTGGAACAGTGAAGACATCACAGCCCTTGTACATTGGGGCTCTGCTCTGAAACAGCTCCCTTCTGTCCCCTCAGGATGTGGCTCCGTGAGTTAGTTGGTCTTCGATAGGTTTAATGTCTCCTTTACTAAAGACTAACTTATGTCTCTTTCCTCCAGGTTTAAACACAATTTAAATTCTAAGACTACTTCTTCATTTCAGTTTCTATTTACTCTTTTTAAAAGGTAATAAGCATTCATTTTAACAATTCTAACAACACAGAACCATATAGAATATATTCAGAAGTATATAAAGAAAAAGATAATTTTCTTCTCCCTATCCCAGTCCTAGACAAAACCAATGTTAAAAGATTGACGTTTCTCTCAATGCTTTTTCTAATGTGTTTTAGAAACACATAGGAGGTTTTTATTTTTATTTTTACAAGTAATCACACTATGTATGTTTTTCTGCAAATTTTCTAACTCAACAGTTAATTATAAATATTTAGCTTATTTAGCTCATTGTTTTAACTAGCTGCATAATATTATATAGTATTATTGTACCATAATTTTTTTTTTTGAGATCTTTCTCTATTATCACCCAGGAGTGATGATAGCTGACTGCAGCCTTGAATTCCTGGACTCAAGTGATCCTTCTGCCTCAGCTTTGCCAGTAGCTGGGACTACAGGCATGAGCCACCATGCCTGGCTAATTTTTTTTTTTTTTTTAACTTTTGGTAGAAACAGGGTCTTGCTATGTTGCCCAGGCTGGTGTCCAGCTCCTGTCCTCAAGTGATCCTCCTGCCTTAGCTTCCCAAAGCACTAGGATTACAGATGTGAGCCACCACACTTGGCCGGTTGTACTATAATTTTTGAAACTATTTCTGTATTGATAAATAATACAGATTTCTCCAGATTTCATGTCATTACAAGTGATGCTGGAATAAATATCCTTATATGTATATCTTTTTTAAATTATGCATTTTTGTATAGAATTGAGCCTAAAAGTGAGATTGTCAAAATCATAGATATGTGCCTTTAAAAATACATTTTAATAGATACTGCCTGTAGAGGGTTGTGAGGTTTTATGTTTTGTTGTTTTGTTGGGATTTTTTGGTAACAGTTTTCAGATGAATTAGTCTTCTTCCTCTCTTAATCTGTGGGTTACCAATGGAATTGGGTCCTCCATTGGCTTCTACATTGGACTTCAACTCAGGACTGGCTAATAAGAATGTAGTACCCCACTAATTTTAATGTTCTGTAGTTCAGGGATAGGTACATGAATCAATTCAAGCCAAGCAGAATTAGATCAAAGACTTTTGTTCTGTGCTGGACTTGTCAATGTGAATATGTAAGCTCCCTTCACAAAGAGAGACCCTTACTGAGAATGACTTCTCAGAGAACAAAAGTAAGACAGGAAAAGAGACTATGTTCTGATGATACCATTTAGGTAACCTAAATACAGCTGTGTCTGGACTTTCAGTTATGTGACTTAATAAGTAACTTTTTTGAGTTGGGTTTGCTGTTACTTGTGACCAATGCTGTTATGACTGACACACTGCCAGATTACCTCTACCTCTAGGATTATTTTAGTTCATATTCCAATCTAAATGTAGAAGAAACCCATTTCCCTCACCCTTGCCGGGACTAATGCATGAATCTTAAATTTTTGTCAGTCTGATAGGCATTAAATGCTATTTCACTGTTGTTTCAATTCGCTTTTAGCTGACTGCTAGTGCGGTTGATTTCTTTTCATATATTTTTGGACTGTTCATAGTCGTTGTATTTTTGTGTTGAGTTTTCATCCTTTTCTGATCTGTTTATATGATCCCTTGTGTATTACAACTCTTAACTCCTGGTGTTCCATATGTGCAGGTACTTTTTTTTTTTCATAATCATCTTTGGACTTTGCTCATGGTAGCTTTTGTCATAAGAAGGTTTTAATTTTTATATTGTCAAGTCTGACCTGGAAAAAGTCACTGTGACCTCATACATGCCAAATACAGTGAAGTCTTTTTTTGTTTTGTTTTGTTTTTTGTTTTTTGAAAAGGAGTCTTGCTCTGTCACCCAGGCTGGAGTGCAGTGGCACAATCTTGGCTCACTGCAACCTCCTCTGCCTCCCAGGTTCAAGCAATTCTCCCTGCCTCAGCCTCCTGAGTAGCTGGGACTACAGGCATGCACCACTATGCCTGGCTAATTTTTGTATATTTAGTAGAGACGGGGTTTCACTATTAGTTAGCCAGGCTGGTCTCAAACTCCTGACCTCAGGTGATCCGCCCGCCTTGGCCTCCCAAAGTGCTGGTATTACAGGCGTGAGCCACCACACTCGGCCTACAATGAACTCTTTATAGTCCTCAACAAGCAATTATCTCATATTGAGTACCTACTGTGTACGGAGCTCTACACTAGGCATGTTGTCCTTGCCCTTAAAGAAATTACAGTTTAGTGCAGCAGTCAAGCAGATCAACATAATTAGTATGTAATTGATGCTGATGTTGGGTTTATGTTACAGGCTGAAATGTGTCCCCTGAAATTCATGTGTTGAAGTCCTAACTCCCAGTAACTGAGAACATAACCCTATTGGATATAAGGTCTTTAAAGAGGTGACTGTTTTAAAATGAGCTCTTTAGGGTAGGCCTCAATCCAATATGACTGATGTCCTTATAGGAAGAGGGGATACAGACACAGACATGTGTGCACACAGAAGGAAGACCATAAAAACAGAGACAAGACAGCCATCTACAAGTTAAGTAGAGAGACCTCTGAAGAAGCAATCCTGCCAACACCTTGATCTGGGACTTCAAGCCTCTAGAACTGTGAGAAAATAAATTTCTGTTTGTTGAAGCCTCCCAGTCTGTGATTTTTTTTTTTTATGGCAGCCCTAGCAAACCAATAGAGTTTGCCTCCACAACATCCCTTCCATTCTAACCGCTTGTGTAGTAGTCATGCGATTGTGGGGCGGGGGGGCAAAGATTAAAACACAACACCAATTCCAGGAATCAGCCCTGACTATTTTAAACCATTCAAGGTAATCCTATACTTCTTGCTACAGTGGGTAGTTTAGGAAACACAAGCATTCCTTTAGCCAATTTGTGTCAGTAACACTTGAAGAGCTGGTGACTGAGAAAGACTTCCTTGTGCTTCAGATAAAGCTACTAAAAGTGTGCTCTCTTCCTGTTTGGATGATGAGAAGTGAGAATTTAAACCTGGAATTACTGTAGCTACTCTGTTATCATAAACTAACCTAGCTTTGGAATAATGCTGCCTCTGTGGAAGGCCCAGAAGAGAGGTGGAGCAAAACTAGTTTCTTGTTGAAATTGGTAAGCCATTGATCAAATAAATCCTGATACCTGCCTAGTTATGTAAGCCAATAAGTCCCCTTCATTATTTAAGCAATTTTGATTTTTTAAAAATTTACAATACTAAGGGTCTTCGCAGTTAAGGGATATGTGGGGAAAGGAAACTGTCACAGGTCAAATTCCCTGGGAAACACTTTAAGATAAAGATTAGAGTGCAGAAATGTCATTGGTGGGTGCTCTTAGCATCCACCTGTAGAGAGAGTAAAGAAAGCAGGCTTAGGCAAAGGAAGAAGTTGACCTGCAGTGAAGTCCAACAGAGGTCTCAGCCATTCCTACAGGGAACTCTGAAGACTTTATGCCATCTCATTGACCAATCATTTTGGCTGTACCCAGAAAGGTGAGGAGGCCCTCTTCAGCAGAGGGTAAGTGATACTGAAGGATTCAGTTGAGAGTTGTCAGCCTCGAACACTTTCAGCATCTGGTAGAATGACTGCTTCATTCCTGGATTGGGAGAAATCTACAATACACCATGCATGATATCCACTACTGTCTACCTCTATGAATATAAGATCTAGGAGCAGCTCTTCCAAAATTCTTTGGGGCTTCCAAGAAACTGGAGAAACTTACTAGAAGAAGGTTGGTGGGATTAATTACAGCCTTGAAAGCTGCTCTTGGGGCCATAATTGGTGCTGATCATTTCCTTCTTCCACTACCCATTCTAGAGTCCCCTCACTCTCTGCTGGTCTAGGTAGTTGCTATGGACTGAATGTTTGGGTATCCCCAGAATTTGTATATTGAAACTAGTCACCAATGTGATAGTATTAGGAGGTGGGTGATTTGGAAGTGATTAGGTCATGAAGACAGAGTCCTCATGAATGGAATTAGTGCCTTTATAAAAGAGGTCCCAGACAGCTGCCTTGCCTCTTCCACCATGTGAAGACACAGCAAGAAGGCACCAGGAAGTGGGCCCTCACTAAACACTAAATTTGCTTGTACCTTGATCTTGGATTTTACAGGTTACAGAACTACAAGAAATAATTCTGTTGTTATAGGCCATGTAATTTGTGATATTTATTATACCAGCCCAAACACAGTAAGACAGTAGCTTATCTAGTGGAATAACTCAAACCCTCTTCAGTGAGGGACCCAAGTCCTTCATCACCAAATTCTTCCCAGGTTGTAGCTGCTGCACTTTTCCATGGACCATGTAAATTGGGCAAGCGAAAACCAAGAGAAAAACAAATGGGTCACTTGGGTATCAAACATATTCTTTCCTATCCCTTTTGTGGAACAGCTGCCCTACTGAAATCAGAATCAATTACCCTTGCCAGAATGGTGACTCCTCTCCTTGTTTCTTGGAATGAGAAGACTAAAATGACCACGCAGCAGCTAGAGTTTAATGGGATTCTGCCTGTGTCTGCTAGTGGAAACATTTTCTCTCTCGTAGCCAAAATCTCTAACTTAAGGAGAAAGAAGGTACAACTTCCCTAAGCAAATCCCTGGGAATCATAATGTATGGAGATATTCCTATTTGCACTCTTTAGCTCCTGGATTCTTGTATTCTTACTTTTGAGAATATCAATTTAGAGTGTACACTGAGTCCTGGGGTATGATGCCTCCTCACAGGGTATCCTTTGCAAACTAGCACCCCAGCTGAACCTTTAACAGGTCATCCCAATGCTCAATCAGTACAGTTTCGAGGTGGTATAGTATATAGTAGGACCAGTGGAGCCCATGGTCCTGTGCCCACTGCTGCACCAAATCCTAGGTCAGTGGATCAAACAATTTAAGCCCTCAGTGGTACTACCTGAGACCCTTCAGGCAGGAGATCCAACTTCGAATATGTTTAAGTTCCAATAAAGATAAATTGATACTACTTCCAGGATGGAATGAGTCCTGTGTAGACAACTTGCCACCAAGTAGCTGGTAGGTCTACTGAAGGAATGGTGCTGCATTGGGGGCCAAGCATTGGCCTCTGTTGCTGGCAAATTGGACATTTGACAGTGGTGGTAGCTAGATCAGCCTTGTTAATTGGGAGCCATGCTATTAGGCCCATGTATAACCTCCATCTCTGCACCTATGGCTACCCTTGTCATGTGCCTATTGGGCCAATACTAGTGTAGCCAATGGCAGAGACTGGCTGATGTCATCTGGCCAGGACATTGTTCCTTATGGTTGTCTAGTGCTTCTTCTGTGATGGATTCTCTCTGTTGGGTATTAACACATGAAGCAAAGATCTTCGCATTTCATATCCATTTTATAGGGTCATCCACATGCCTCTTTCCCAGAACTCTTTATCCCCAATCTTTGTTTTTCCAGCCCCTGACCAAACAGTAAGCCTTTTGCTAGTGCCCATAAATTAATGTGTAAGTTTACTTTGAGCCACAAACCAAAGCTCTGCCCACTTAGAGGTATTCTCCTCACTACTGTCTTTCAGGCCACTCCTAAGTGATTGCCTGTGGCACTTGCACATCAGAACTGTCACCTTTGGGTCCCCCCAAAAACTAGGGCAGCAATGGAAAAAGGGCAGGCTAGGCCAAGAGTGAGGAATAAACAGTCTTTATTGGGTTCAGACTAGGAGTCCATGGGTCTTGAGTACTTCTGTGTATTTGTCGATATTCTTCTTCACATTCTTCTCAGCCTGTTTCTGCAGCCTCATAAACTGCTCCTTCTCCCTTTGCCCCTCCCCATTCTTTCTCCTAATGGATCTTGACCTTCTCCTTCCTCTTCTCCTCCAGAATGGCTGTCACTGCTTGATACTTCCAGGCAAATTTATGAACCAGGTGCCCCAGGTAGGCAAACTTCTGTGTGGGCTTCAGGTGCACAACCTTGAGTAGAGTAAGAAATCACCATCCACTTTTGCAAAGGGCAGGGCACAGGGGGTGTGGATCACATCAAATACCTTGAGGTGGTCCAAGGTGGCCAGGCCTCACTTGGTTTTATGGGGCAATATACCACTCATGGTTCACCCAAAAGATGCAGTTAGGTGCCCGAAAGTAGAAGAGACCCAGAAGTGGTAGGGTCTAAAGAGAGAGTTGGTGCTCATGGTCTTGTGGAAGGTTAGATACTGAAACTTGTTCCTGTAGATGTTGACAAAAATGCTGATGTCCTTGCAGTGCAGGACCTCCAGCTTCCTGCCCAGCAGTACTTACTTGGCCATTATGACCACCAGGCAACTCAGGAGAGGCCTAGGCCATCTGATCACCAGAACCTGCCCCTTCAACATCTTCAACAGCCACTTAGAAAAGGCCAGGAACTATTTTACCAAAGGGATTTAAGTCTGCACTGCAGATGGCATGACCTTGCTTCATAACCATAGAGATCTGTGTTGTGATTCTTCAAACGGGACTTGATGTGAACTTTTTTATTTTTACAAAGGCAAGGAAATTCAAACATTGAAATGCTTAAGAAAATAAAAATCTTTACAAATCCTATAACTGGAGACAATTTGTCGATTCATCAGTATCCTAGTGACCATTCTTTTAGACCTTTTACTATATATTTATACAAATAGAACTATATCTGTAATTTATTTTTTATTTATTATTTACTTTGTTTATAGAGACAGGGTCTTGCTCTGTCACCCAGGCAGAAGTGCCATGGCAGAATCAAACTCACTGCAGCCTCCAACTCGTGGGATCAAATGACCCTCCCACCTCAGCCTCCCCAGTAGCTGGGACTATAGGCACACCACCACATCTGGTTAATTGTTTTTTGTTTGTTTGTTTGTTTGTTTTTTGTAGAGACGGTATCGCTGTGTTTCCCAAGCTGACCTTAAACTCCTGGTGTCAATCCTCCCTCCTCAGCCTCCCAAGGTGCTCTGGTTATAGGCATGAGCTACTGAACCCATCCAAATTGCTGCTTTTTGATTAAACACTATTTTTATATAACATAAATTAACCAGTTTCCTATAGATAAAGAATTCTTAATTGAGTGGTACTGCCCTCTAGAGTATGTTTTGTGTCTAGACTATGTACATGATGAAATACATATTTTGTTATAAATTACTTTTTTTTTCACATTACAGTTAGGTATATTTTGTTGTATGTACCTATGACTTTCATTTCAGGACTGTGAGGAGTGTTACAAAGTATTTATTATAAAAAGGGCACGAAGTCAACTGGGATTGAGAAGCACTGCTTGTAGACGGACACAGAGTATCTTCAATTTTCAATACTAAAAATATTCTGATGAACACCTTTGTATATTCATGTTTTGCAGTGGGTTTGTTAGGCCAAATGGTACACATGTGCAGAAATCTGGCACATTGTACCAATTCACCTATATACCAACAGGGCATGAGAGTGCCAGTTTCCTCATATATTCACCAACAATAATGTTGCCATGGTTTGGATGTGATTATTTTGCCAAAACTCATATTGAAATTTGATCCCCAATGTGGCAGCAGTATTCAGAGGTGGGACCTACTTGGGGATGTTTGGGTTATGGGGACACCACTGTCATGAATGCCTTCCGGCTGCAATGAGTTCTTCCTTTCTCAGGAATGGATTATTTTACATCAGAGAGAGCAGCTTGCTAAATAGTGCCTGGGTTCCTCGGATTCTCTCTCTTGCTTCCTCTCTCACCATGTGGCCTCTTTGCATACACCTCCCCCACCTTCCACTCTCTACCATGAGTGTAAGGAAGCAGTACAAGACCCTCTGTAGATATAGCTGCCCAATCTTGAACTTTCCAGCCACCAGGATCATGAACCAAATAAATCTATTTTCTGTATAAATTATCCAGCGCCAGGTATTCCATTAGAGCAACACTAAGTGGACTGTGACAAATGTAGTCCTCTTGCATATTGCAAGTCACTCTTCCCTTAAAAACTAGTTAAGATTTTCTTAAAATTTCTATTCTGTGTCTTGGGGTAGAGTCCTTCAAGTGATTCTGAAAGTTCCAGGATTTTACTTTATTTCTAGTAATTTCTGGGTTTAATTTCTGACTTTAATTGGTTTCTCTTTTCCATTTTTTAAAAATAACAGCTATACTGGGATATACTTCATACACTACACAATTCACATATTTAATGTGTACACTTCAGTGGTTTTTAGTACATTCACAGAGACATGCAACTGTTACTACGATCAATTTTAGAACATGTTTTTCTTTTCTTTTCTTTTCTTTCTTTTCTTTTCTTTTCTTTTTGTTTTTTGAGACAGGGTCTCACTCATTTGCCCAGGCTGGAGTGCAGTGGCCAGTCTCGGCTCACTGCAACCTCCACCTCCCAGGCTCAAGTGATCCTCCCACCTCAACTGCCCAAGTAGCTGGGACTACAGGTTCACACCACCATGCCCAGCTAATTTTTGTGTTTTTGGTAGAGATGGAGTTTCACCATATTGCCCAAGTTGGTCTCCAACTCCTGGGCTCAAGCAAACCACTGACCTCAGCCTCCCAAACAGGCCCATGCCTGTTGGGATTACAAGCATGGGCCGCTGTGCCCTGCCACAATATTTTTTTCATCACCCTTTAAAACCCCATATACCTCAGCAGTCACTCTCTATTTTCTCATAACCCCCCAGTCCTAGGTAACCACTAATCTACTTTTTGGATGGATTTACCCTCTCTGGATATTATCTAAAAATAGAATAGTCAAGTATGGGGGCTTTTGCCACTGGCTTCTTTTACTTAGCATAATGTTTTCAGGATTCATTCATCTTACAGTATGTAGTAGTACTTCTTTTCTATTGTTGAATAATAGTCTGTTGTATATACATATCACATTTTATTTATCCACTCATCAGTTAATGAACATTTGGGTTGTATCTACATTTTGGCTATTATGAATAATGCTGTTATGAACATTCATGTACAAGTTTTTGTGTAGACATATGTTTTCATTTCTCTTGGGTATATATCTAGGAGTGAAATGTCATATGGTAACTCTATGTCTAACTTTTTGAGGAACTGCCAAACTGCTTTTCCAAAGCAGCTGCACCATTTGACATTCCCGCCAGCAGTGCATGAGAGTTCCAATTTCCTCATGCCCTCAACGTCGCTTGTAATAGTCTGTGTTGTTGGTTATTGCCATTCTGTTGAGTGTGGATTGGTATCTCATTGTGGTTTTAATTTGCCTTTCCCTGATAGCTAATGATGCTGAACATCTTTTCATGTGCTTGTTGGTCATTTGTGTATCTTCTTTGAATGTCACTTAGATCATTTGCCCACTTTTAATTGAGCTATTTGGTTTTTTATTATTGAGTTGTAATAATTCTTAACGTATTCTAGATACAAGTCTCTTATTAGATATGTGTTTGCAAGTATTTTCTCCCATTCTATGGATTGTCTTCACTTTCTTGATGGTGTCCTTTGCAACACAAATGTTTTTAATTTTCATGATGCCCAATTTATCCTTTTTTTTCTTTCCTTGAATGTGTTTTGGTGTCATATCTAAGAAACTATTGTCTCATCTAATGTCACAAAGAGTTATGCCTATGTTTTCTTCCAAGAATTTAACAGTTTTAGCTCATACAGTTAGGCCTTTGATCCATTGATTTTTGCCTATGTATATGCATAAATTTTGTGTACATGCAACTTTATTCTTTTGCTTGTGGATATGCAGTTGTACCAGCATCATTTGCTGGAAAGATTATCCTTTCCCCATTGAATTGTCATGACACCCTTTTCAAAAACCAATTGACCATGAATTTGAGAGTTTATTTCTAGACCCTTAGTTCTCTTCCATTGATCTATATGTCTATCTTTAATGCCAGTACCTTACCATTTTGGCTACTGTAGTTTTGTAGTAAATTTTGGAATTGGGAAGTGTGAGTCTTTCAACTTTGCTCTTTTTTTTTCAAGGTTGTTTTTCTTATTCTAAAGCTAATTCAAACTTATTCTAAAGGAAATTCAAGAGAATTTCCATATAAATTTTAGGGTCAGCTTGTCAATTTCTGTAAAAAATTTAACTGGGATTTTGACAACGATAGGTTGAATCTGTAGGTCAGTTGAGAAGTATTGCCATTTTAACAGTATTAAGTCTTTCAATCCAGCACATGGAATGCCTTTTCGTTTATTTAATTCTTCTTTAATTTATTTTAATAATGTTTTATAGTTTTTAGGATATAGGTTTTACAGTTTTTTGGTTTAATTTATTCCCAACTATTTTATACTTTTTGATGCTATTGCATCCGTTTTCTTACTTTTATTTTCAGATTGTTCATTGCAGCATATAGAAATATAACTAATTTTCATATATCAATCTTGTAGCCTGAAACCTTGCTGAACTCATTTATTAGTTGTAATGATGTTTTAGTGGATTCCTTAGGATTTTCTATATACAAGATTGTGTCATCTACAAATATAGTTTTACTTCTTTCTTTCCAATCTGAATGCCTTTTACTTCTTTTTCTTGCCCAATTGCCCTTTCTACAACCTCCAATGCAATGTTGAATAAAAGTGGTGAGAGCAGACATTCTTTTCTTGTTCTTGATCTTAGGAGGAAAGCTTTCAGTCTTTCATCATTAAGTATAATGTTAGTTGTGGCTTTTCATAGATATCTTTTTTTTTTTCTTTTTTGAGACAGGGTCTCACTCTGTCACTTAGGCCGGAGAGCAGTAGTCCAATCTTGGCTCATGGCAGCCTCAACCTCCCAGGCTCAAGCAATCCTCCTACTTTAGCCTCTGGAGTATCTGGGACCACAGGTGTGTGCCAGCGTGCCTAGCTTTTTTTTTTTTTTTTTTTTTTTTTGATAGAGAAGAGGTCTCACTATGTTGCCTAGGCTTGTCTTGAACTCCTGGGCTCAAGCAATCCTCCCACCTTGGCTTCTTAAAGTGTGGAGATTACAGGAGTGAGCCACCATGCCCACACCTGCAATCTTAACACTTTAGGCGGTTGAGGAGGGAGAAGTCGGAGGGAGATGCCTGATGAAAGACATATCTTTTATCAGGTTGAAGAAGTTCCTTTGTATTCTTAGTTTGTTGAATGTTTTCATCCTGAAGGGATTTTGTCAAATGCTCTTTCTGCGTGTATTGATATAATTATGTCATTTTTATTCCTTATCCTAATGATATGGTATATTAAATTAATTAATTTTCTAATATTAGCCAGCTTGCATTTTAGGAATAAACCCTACTTAGTCATGGTGTATAATTCTTTTTATGTGTTTCTGGATTCCATTTGCTAGTTCTCTTCTGTACTTTGCAATTGATTCTTTGTCAATGTCCAGATATTAGGCCAAATGGGGAGCATGTCCACTTCCTGATACTTCCCCAGATAAGACTGTTTTGGTCATTTTGCACTCATTCTGGTACCTGGAAATGGAACTCTTTATGAGTCTTGCTAGGGGGCAAAGTCCATTTCTTACTGTAAGAATTAAAACAAATTTTTATTACTATACGAATTTAATATTATTTCTTACTATCAGAATTAAAAGCCAGGCATGGTGGCTCATGCCTATAATTGGGAGGCCAAGATGGGCAGATTGCTTGAGCCCAGGAGTTCAAGACCAGCCTGGGTAACATGGTGAAATCCTGTCTCAAAAAAAAAAAAAAAAGAAAGAAAAGTCAGGTGTGGTAGCTTGTGCCTGTAGTCCCAGCTACAGAGGAGGCTGAGGAGGGAGGATTACTTGAGCCCAGGAGTTGGAGCTTGCAGTGAGCTGTGATCGCACCACTGCATGGCACTCCAGCCTGGGCAACAGAGCGAGGACCTATCTCAAAAAAAAAAAAAAGAATTTAAAAAAATTTACTTTTGCAATCTTCCTTGGTGCTAGGGAAGAGGCATATGATCATCAAAGTTTCTGTCTTTGTGTTAAGCTATCAGGGTGTGTGGAGGGCCATAACTGGGTGGGGTCTGAGTCAGGTGGGTCTGCGTTCTGACTCTCTGTGTGTGGGGCAAGCTGTGACCCCTGTTGGGGTAGGAAGGTCGTTCTTAAGCCTCTGAGGTAATGTTCCATAGGTGAGTGTAACTGCATCTGCTGTTCAGAAGAACTTGTACAAGAGGTGGGGAGTAATATGTGGCAGTAAGCCTCACTTAGATCCCACACAGTTGGCCAGGCTAATCTCACTCCCACAGTGCCCTGCTAGTAGCACTGGGCTAAGTTTCAGGTAGCCTGCACTCAGAACTCAAACCTTCCTCAGGCCATAAATTTTCCCCATGAGGATAGCAACCACAGCTTTCAGGCCACATCCTTCCCCATCCACCTGCAAGGATGGGTGCCTGGCTCCTCTGCTCACGAATATAGCATACTTTCCACTTGCCGACCCCACCCCTCCAGGGTTCTGGCCAAGAGAATTTGTCCCCACTTGATGTTATATTGTGAAATTCAGTTGGGAGTTGTGACTAATGTCTGAGCTGGTTGGTTGACTTTGCTGAGGTTTCTGTGAGATATAATAAGGAATGGCTTCCCTTGGTCTGCATTGGAGATTGGGAATGCCTGCAAGGCACTTCCCACTGCTGCTTCTATTTTTATATTTCACTGTTCCCTAAATCAGTTCCAGTTCTGTGTTGGATTAAGGCCTTCACCTGTGGCCTGGATTTATAAGTTCCTTGATGGGGATATGTATCCTGGAGGCAGTCTCTCCCACTCTAACACTCTGGGGACTTAGTTTTTGGCCTGTTTCACGGTGTAGGCTGAAGCTTGCCACTTCTTTCAAAGAGTCTGTGGATTCTTTCACTTTTCCTGTTAAGTTCCTGTATTGCTTCTTGGAAAAAAGTTCACAATGTGAATCTCTACGCACTATTTTGTCCTTCCAAGTGGAAAGGCATGCTGACATTGCCTCCAATTCCCCATCTTGCAGGGGAGAGGGGAAGCTCATTGATTCTTTCCTCTGCATGATCCATTCTGCTATTGAGGACCTCCTAATGAATTTTTTAGTTCAGCCAATGTATTTCTCAGTTCCAAGATTTCTATTTGATTTCATTATTTCAATCTGTTTGTTAGATTTTTTGGTAAGATTCTGAATTGCTTTTCTGGGTTATCTTGGAGATCATTGAATTATCTTAAAACTGTGCCTTGGTGTGTGTGTGTGTGTGTGTGTGTGTGTGTTTGGAGACAGGGTCTCACTCTGTCACCCAGACTGGAGTGCAGTGGCCTGAACTTGACTTACTGCAGCCTTGACCTCCTGGGCTTAAGTGATCTTCCTGCCTCATTATCCTGAGCAGCTGCAACTATAGGCACGTATCACCATGCCTGGCGAATTTTTAAATTTTTTTTGTAGAGATGAGGTCTTGCCATGTTGCCCAGGCTGGTCTTAAACTCCTGGGCTCAACTGGCCCTCCTAGTTTGGCCTCCCAAAGTGCTAGGATTGCAGGTGTGAGTCAACACACCCAGCAATTTGCTATTTTGAATTCTTGGTCAGTGAGCTTACCATATTGCCATCTCTTTAGGGTCCATCACTGGTTTCTTGCTTCATTCGTTTGTGGAGGTCTTGATTCCCTCTTTGCTGTTGTTTATTGATGATGTGCATCTATGTCTTTGCACTGATTATTTATTTTTCCAGTCTTCTCTGACTGGCTTTTTTTTTTTTTTTTAATTGGATAGTTTTCTTAGACTTTTTTTTTTTTTTTGGTAATTTTCCTGTTGAATTTCTATTTTTTTTTTTTTTTAAGATGGAGTCTCACTCTGTCACCCAGGCTTGAGTGCATTGGCATGATCTCGGCTCACTGCAAGCTCCGCCTGCTGGGTTGATGCCATTCTCCTGCCTCAGCCTCCCAAGTAGCTGGGACCACAGGTGCCTGCCACCACGCCTGGCTAATTTTTTTTGTATTTTTAGTAGAAATGGGGTTTCATCATGTTAGCCAGGATGGTCTCGATCTCCCAACCTCATGATCCGCCTGCCTTGGCCTCCCAAAGTGCTGGGATTACAGGCATGAGCCACTGCGCCTGGCCTTCCTGTTGAATTTCTTTCTTTTTTTCCCACTAGATTGCTGTGTCCATTTAGCACTAGACAGTATTTTAAGCCCAGGTTTGTTTCAGGTCTAGAAAAGGATCAGAGTGCTGCCTGTCCCAAATGGAGAATGCCCCAAAGGTACATCCCAGCAGTATGGGAAGGCTGGTTAGGGGTTCATGTTCAGGAGACCTATGGAACACATTTCCTACAGCATGGTGCTGCTGAACATTCACTTGGGTTTAGTATCGTCTTTGGCTGAGTTACAGAGCATTTTCCAGGGTAGGGGATGGCAGTCTCACCATCTCCCTTTGTCTCTGGCTGTCCACAGGGCTATTTCTCCCATTAGGCATTCACAATGCTTCCTGTGGGTTGGGGCAGGGACATGTCTTCTGTCATGGAACTCAACATAGTGGGGAAGCTGGTTATTCATCTTGAGCTCAGTTTTTCCAGTGTAAAAATTGTGAGCTGGGGAGAAATTTTCTGCATGTTTGGTGTGGGGAAAATTGAGGGAAGGGGTGTTATGGACATGGAAGTCTGATTTTCTTATCATCTACTCAGAGGTTTTTCACTTCCCTGTGACCCCAGGAACTGCTTTATCTCATTTTTGAGTTCTGGGATATTGCTGGTGATAATCTCAGCACTGTATGCCACTTTTGGAACTGGAAGCCCCTTTCTGTCTCAGAGTGTCTTTATCTCTTTTTCATTCTTGAAGGATAGTGTTGCCATGTATTTTATTATTTGATTGTTTGTTTGTTTTTTCCCACAGCACTTTGAATATATATCATCCCATGCCATTCAGACCTGCAAGATTTCTGCTAAAAACCAGTGATAATCTCATGAGGATTCCCTCATATGTGACATGTTGCTTTTCTAAAAATCTTTCTTTGTCTTTGACAATTTAATTATAATGTTTCTCAGTGTGGATTTTTAGGGTTCATCTTAAGTTGGGTTCCATAAGTTTCCTGCATCTAAATGTCCATTTCCTTTCTCACATTTGATACTTTTTCAGTCATTATTTCTTAGAATAAGCTTTCTGCTTATTTTTTCTCTCGCTGTCTGTCTCTCTTCCTCTTCTGAGACTTCTATAATGCTTGTATTGGTCTTTCTTAATTGTGTGCTGTATATCCCTTAAGCTATCTTTGCTGTTTTTCTTTTTTACTCCTCTGATGAATAATTTCATGTGATCTTTCTCCAAGTTCTTTCATTTTTTCTTCTGTTTGCTTTACTCATATGTTTTACCCCTCTTTTGATTTTTTCAGTTCAGCTATTGGTATTCTTCAGCTCCATGATTTGTTTGGTCCTTTTTAAAATTTTCTCTCTTAGTTGAAATTATCCTTTTGTTTTTACGTTGCTCCCCCAAGCTCATGAAGTATTTTTTGTGACACTTATTTTAATTTTTCTCTGAAGTAATTTATATATTCCCATTTCATTAGGATCAGTTTCTGGAGTTTAATCTTTTTCTTTTGTTTGGATAATGTTTCTCTGTTTCTTAATTTTCCTTGATTCTTCCTGTTGGTATCTATGCATTAGAAAAAACTTTACCATCTCCCAGTCTTTCTGGATTTGTCTTGTACAGGAGAAGAGCTTCGCCAATCAACGTGGCCCAAACTTTTGTGGGCCTCTCAAACCTTCATGCTAGTTCAAACTTCTGTCTTTGTTCTTAGTGGCTTCCAGGCCTTTAGAGTATGCCAGGTTCTGTCAACACCCTTAGATAGCTGGAAAAGAAGCCAAGTCATCAGGTAGCTCCTATAGAAGTTGGAACTCTAGGTGCATGGTCCAACTCTTTCCCTCTGCAGGGATAAGCTGGTTGCTGAGGTTTTTGGGGTTTTTGTTTTTTTACCCACTTGCTCTGAATTGAGCCATAGAGAGGAGTTGTGCTGACTGCCTGGATACTAGTTCAAACCACTGCTTTGTTCTCTGTCACTCCTAGAAGACAGTGTATGCCAGGCCATGTCAACTTTCTAAGACAGGAAGATGGAAGCCAGCTCCTCAGGTAGCACCTAAATAATTTGGGGCATTAGATGTGCAGTCTAACTCTTTTGCTCTTCTGGAAGAAGCTGTGAGCTAGAGTTTATTGCCTACTCTTTCTGTGCTAAGCCGGGGAGAGGACCTCTGGTGATTATCTGCAGGTTAGTTGTAGCCACACTAAGCATATTAGTCATAGTTCTAAATTCCCTTTCTGATAATTTCAATATCCCTGCCATATTGAAGTCTGGATCTTATGCTTGTTCTTCTCTTCAAAATGTGTCTTTTGCCTCTTAGTGTGCCTTATAATCTTTTTTTTTGATGTATTGTAGTTAAAGAATTACTGTAAACGGTACTTTAGTAATGTGGTGGTAATATGTGGGGATGGGGATGTGTTCTGTAGTCCTATGATTAGGTCTCAGTCTTTTAGTGAAACTGTGTCTCTGGACTATGAATTTCCCAAGTGCTTCTCCGTCTCCGACACTCTCCCTCACCTCTTAGATTTGGGGACAAGATGGTTAGAGTAGGCTGGAGTTGATTATTTTCCTTCCCTAAAGTCAGTTAAGCTCTAGCAAAACCCCAATAATTTAGGCTCTGGTAAATTAGTTTCTCTGGAGAGCAGACCTTCTTAAGAAGACAAAAGGTTCTGGCAAATTTCAAAAGGTTTCTTTCCCCCTTCATCACCATAAGCATGAAGGAATTTTCCTCCAATATTCACTGTGAAAACCTGGTCAACGTTCTGAATTTTAAAATTCACAAAACTATGGCTTCAGCCCTAGGACTGGGTTGCATTGGAGTTTTTCCACACTGAGCCTCCAGCAATTCATCAGTTACAGTTCACATTTTGCTACCCAGGCATTTGTTCTCATGGAGATTTTTTTTCTTGAGAGTTTCAGCTCCTGTAAGTTGTGATTCTCTGTGTCTCCAATTTGTAGGACAATTGTTTGCCCTGTGACCTTGCTCCTCTGACAGATCTAAGAAGAGTTGTTCATTTTTCAGTTTGTTCAGGCTTTTACTTGTAATTAGGATGGCGTGGTGACTTTCAATCTCTTTACATGCTAGAGCAGAGACCAAAAGTCTCATGATAGCTTTACAGTGATTAAAACAAAAACTTGAAGGAATAATAAATAACTGCCAAATCAAAAATAAAACAGTTGAAAGTTAGATATTATCCTTTTGAACACTATATTTAATAAGACAAACAACAACTTGTTGAAGTTTCTCTCTAATTGAGCATAGAAGATTCTCAAATCTCAGCTTGAGAATTGGCCATATTTTCTTCTGAGAGAATAAGGATTCTGCATAAAGCCTGATGGTTGTTGATCAATCTGTCTTCAATCCAGCCTTCTGGATACATTTCTGGGTTTCAGGGAAAGAAAACTACATATTTAAATAAAAACCAAAAGAACTGTTTCATTAAAATCTTTAACCCATGGGTTCCCAAATATCCTTCGTATTGCACTCATAGAGTGAGTTATAATGCTGAGGAAACATCTGCTAATCCCTGATATGCACAGCGATGCAGTTTGCACACCTTGAGGTCTAAGTGTATCTCTGGAGAACTGCTGCATGTGGCAAAGTCTCAGTAGGGATTATATTGAATATAGGGGAACAGTATGGGATGGCGTTAAATTTCCACAAGTGCTTGATAGAGTAGCACTAGTCATCAGTAGTGAATTACTTTGCTAGATGGAACAACAGAAGTTTTTTTTTTTTTGCAGTCCAGTGGAATAAATATGGTAGAAGTTTAGGACAAATGAGACATTTCAGGAATACTTAGAGACACTTTGTGAGAAATCAGAGACTATGCATCATCATCAGGGAGTAACTAGGAGATAAATATGGACCTTAATAACATTGTGTCATAATTAGTGATGCCAAATGAAATTTAGGCTGCACTATATTAATATCCACGTAATACCTTGACTTGTGCCCTCCCTACTCTTGTTACCATAAGTAAGAAGAAGATTTTTTTCTTAGACTGAAGTGCAATCATTGAGGAAATGAAGCAAATAAGGTGAAAGAACCTCTACTAAAATCACAACTACTCATCTGCTGAGAGGATGAAATATCACTCATTTCATCCTCTTACATACAGTGTGAAAGGGGATGGCTTACATACAGTGTGAAAGGGGATAGAGCAAGCCAATATTTATTACCCATAAGTCACATTATTCACTCTTCAAAATTTTTTTTGTATTAATCTATATTGAAGAAAGGACTCTTCCTAATTTCTAATAAGGAAATTGGAGAACTTCCACTCCCCCACCCACAGCACATTTTAAAATAAAGTACAAATCTAGATTAAAGACCACCAACTTCGACACTGTTTCTTCCAAATTAAAACACACAAAGAAAACTTTAATAGCATCTAATAGAAAAAGTTTCTTCATTACAGAACCCCAAAGAAAGAATTCCTGTGTTCTGGAGGCACAAGGAAGTGAGATGTTAGATAATTGACCATGTAATGCTGTCCTGCTCTATTGTCTCCTGAGGAAAATATTGGATAGACAGTTTCCCTTAAGTAGAGATAAAGTTATTTCAAGAGGAATCCTCATTGATTATTTTAATATCGTATTGTTTTAGTTCTAACATTTAACATTTCCTGAAAATTCTGAAACATTTTTTACTAAAGAGAAGACATTTGAAATTTATATTACTCAAGGGAAGAAGTGAGAATTATTAAATTTCTTTTTAAATTATAATAAAAATGAATTTCCCTGAGAATTCTTGCTTGTTTAAAAAACCCATCATTCTGAGTACCTTGAGTAATTTAGAGGCAGGAACATTAATTCTTTTGCAGCCTTGAATTGTCCCTGAAGCTAAAAGGGTTTTTACAGTCCTTTGAAATAACCTACTCTTATGACTTTTTCTCAGGTTTACTCACATCTTTCAGAGACATCAGGAATCAATATAGGGCATTTGTCCATATTAGCAACATTTTTAAAAAAAATTTATTCATTGGTAGAGGGCTGGCAAGATGGCCGAATAGGAACAGCTCTGGTCTGCAGCTCCCAGTGAGATCAATGCAGAAGGTGGGTGATTTCTGCATTTCCAACTGAGGTACCTGGCTTATCTCATTGAGACTGGTTAGATAGTGGGTGCAGCCCACATAGGGCAAGCCAAAGCAGGGTAGGGTGTCACCTCACCTGGAAAGCATAAGGGGTTGGGGAACTCCCTCCCCTAGCCAAGGGAAGCCATGAGGGACTGTGTCGTGAGGAATGGTGCATTCCTGCCCAGAAACTACTCTTTTCCCATGGTCTTCTCAACCCTCAGACCAGGAGATTCTCTTGGGTTCCTATGCCACCAGGGCCCTGGGTTTCAAGCATAAAACTGGGAGGCTGTTTGGGCAGACACCAAGCTAGCTGCAGGAGTTTCTTTTCATACCCAGTGGCACCTGGAATGCCAGCAGCACAGAACCGTTCACTCCTGCCCTCAAACCCCACAACAGGAATTAATCAACCTCGCCTTCAAAGTGTACGATAATAGAGAGGAGGTAGCCAGACAGCAATGCATTTCTGAGTTACAGCTACTTGCCTCCGCTGTAAGACAGCCCACAACCACGTCTCCAGCAAACAAAAACTTCAGAACATCCAAGCCACAGCTCCCAGGGGCTCCTTCAAAACATCCTCATGGGCCTTGCTTCAAATGCCAAAAGCCTGGCCAGAGGGCCAAGGAACGCCCACAGCCTGGGATTCCTCCTAAGCCATGTCCCATCTGTGTGGGACCCCACTGGAAATTGGACTGTCCAACTGGCCCAAGGCTCTGACTGACTCCTTCCCAGATCTTCTCAGCTTAGTGGCTGAAGACTGACGCCGCCCAATCGCCTCAGAAGCCTCTTGGACCATCACAGATGCTTTGGGTAACTCTTACAGTGGAGGGTAAGTCCGTCCCCTTCTTAATTAATATGGAGGCTACCCACTCCACATTACCTTCTTTTCAAAGGCCTGTTTCCCTCGCCTCCATAACTGTTGTGGGTATTGACGGCCAGGCTTCTAAACCTCTTAAAACTCCCCAACTCTGGTGCCAACTTGGGCATTCTTTTATGCACTCTTTTAGTTATCCCCACCTGCCCAGTTCGCTTATTAGGCCGAGACATTTTAACTAAATTATCTGCTTCCCTGACTATTCCTGGGCTACAGCCACACATCACTGCCACCTTTTTTTCCCAGTTCAAAGCCTCCTTCACATCCTCGCCTTGTATCTCCCCACCTTAAACCACAAGTATAGGACGCCTCTACTCCCTCCTTGGTGACCAATCATGCACCCCTTACCAGCCCATTAAAACCCAATCACCCTTACCCCACTCAACGCCAATATCCCATCCCGCAGCACGCTTTAAAAGGATTAAAGCCTGTTATCACTCGCCTGTTACAGCATGGCCTTTTAAAGCCTATAAACTCTCCTTACAATTCCCCCATTTTACCTGTCCAAAAACTGGACAAGTCTTACAGGTTAGTTCAGGATCTGGGCTTTATCAACCAAATTGTCTTGCCTATCCACCCCATGGTGCCAAAGCCATATACTCTCCTAACCTCAATACCTCCCTCCACAGCCCCTCCATAGCCCATTATTCTGCTCTGGATCTCAAACATGCTTTCTTTACTATTCCTTGCACCCTTCATCCCAGCCTCTCTTTGCTTTCACTTGGACTGACCCTGACACCCATCAGGCTCAGCAAATTACCTGGGCTGTACTGCCACAAGGCTTCACAGACAGCCCCCATTACTTCACTCAAGCCCAAATTTCTTCCTCATCTGCTACCTATCTTGGCATAGTTCTCATGAAAATGCACATGCTCTCCCTGCTGATCATGTCCAGCTAATCTCCCAAACCCCAATCCCTTCTACAAAACAACAACTCCTTTCCCTCCTAGGCATGGTTAGGTACTTCCACCTTTGGATACCTAGTTTTACCATCCTGACTAAACCATTATATAAACGCACAAAAGCAAACCTAGCTGACCCCACAGATCCTAAGTCCTTTCCCCACTCCTCTTTCCGTTCCTTGAAGACAGCTTTAGAGACTGCCCCTACACTAGCTTTCCTTGACTCATCTCAACCCTTTTCATTATACACAGCTGAAGTACAGGGCTCTGCAGTTGGAATTCTTACACATGGACCGGGACTGCGCCCTGTAGGCTTTCTGTCCAAACAACTTGACCTTACTGTTTTAGCCTAGCCTTCATGTCTGTGTATGGTGGCTGCTGCCACCCTAATATTTTTAGAGGCCCTCAAACTCACAAACTATGCTGAACTCTACAGTTCTCATAACTTCCAAAATCTATTTTCTTCCTCACCCCTGACACATATACTTTCTGCTCCCTGGCTCCTTCAGCTTACTCACTCTTTGTTGAGTCTCCCACAGTTACCATTGCTCCTGGCCCGGACTTCAATCTGGCCTCCCACATTATTCCTGATACCACACCTGACTCCTATGACTGTATCTCTGATACACTTGGCATTCACTCCATTTCCCCATATTTCCTTCTTTCCTGTTCCTCACCCTGATCACACTTGGTTTATTGATGTCAGTTCCACTAGGCCTAATAGCCACTCACCAGCAAAGGCAGGCTATGCTATGGTATCTTCCACATCTATCATTGAGGCCACTGCTCTGCCCCCTCCACTACCTCTCAGCAAGGCAAACTCATTGCCTTAACTCGGGCTGTCACTCTTGCAGAGGGACTATGAGTCAATATTTATACTGACCCCATATCCTGCACCATCATGCTGTTTCATGGGCTGAAAGGTTTCCTCACTACTCAAGGGTCTTCCATCATTAATGCCTCTTTAATAGAAACTCTTCTCAAAGCCACTTTACTTCCAAAGGAAGCTGGAGACATTCCCTGCAAGGGCCATCAAAGGGCATCAGATCCCATCACTCAGGGCAATGATTATACTGATAAGGTAGCTAAAAAAGCAGCAGGCGTTCCAACTTCTGTCCCTCATGGCCAGTTTTTCTCCTTCTCATTGGTCACTCCTATTTACTCTCCTACTGAAGTTTCCACCATCAATCTCTTCCCACACGAGGCAAATGGTCCTTGGACCAAGGAAAATATCTCTTTCCAGCCTCACAGGCCCATTCTATTCTGTCATCATTTCCTAACCTCTTCCATATAGGCTACAAGCTGCTAGCCCATCTCTTAGAACCTCTCATTTCCTTTCCATCGTGGAAATCTATCCTCAAGGAAATCACTTCTCAGTGTTCCATCTGCAGGCCCCCTCCCTTCCCTATGCATCAAGCTCAGGAATTTGCCCCCACCCAGGACTGGCAAATTGACTTTACTCACATGCCTCAAGTCAGCAAACTAAAATACCACTTGGTCTGGGTAGACACTTTCACTGGATGGGTAGAGGCCTTTCCCACAGGGTCTGAGAAGGCCACCGCAGTCATTTCTTCCCTTCTGTCAGACATAATTCCTCAGTTTGGCCTTCCCATCTCTATACAGTCCGATAATGGGCTGGCCTTTATTAGTCAAATCACCCAAGCAGTTTCTCAGGCTCTTAGTATTTAGTGGCTCCTGGTTTTACCTCAAATCGCCACCCTTAAGTCTCTCTTTAAGTGGATAGAACATCTTCAATGGCAACGTACCCTCCAATACTTTCACCCTGATGAAGTCCTATTCTTTACTTTTATATTTACTCTTATTCTGGTTCCTATTCTTATGCCACCCTCTACCTCTCTCCAGCTATCTCCACCACACTATCAATCTCAGTCATTCTCTCGTAGCCGTTTCTAATCCTTCTTTAACAAACAATTGCAGCCCAGTATCTCTGCTGCCCCAACACTTTACCACTATTTTGTTTTATTTTTCTTATTAATATAAGAAGACAGGAATGTCAGGCCTCTGAGCCTAGGCTAAGCCATCATATCCCCAGTGACCTGCACATATACATCCAGATGGCCTGAAGCAACTGAAGATCCACAAAAAAAGTGAAAATAGCCTTAACTGATGACATTCCACCATTGTGATTTATTTCTGCCCCACCTAACTGATCTATATGCTTTGTAATCTCCCCCACCCTTAGGAAGGTTCTTTATAATCTTCCCCACCCTTAAGAAGGTTCTTTGTAATTCTTCCCACCCTTGAGAATGTACTTTTTGAGATCCGCCTCCTGCCCCCAAAACATTCCTCTTAACTCCACCACCTATCCCAAAACCTATAACAACCAAAGATAATCCCACCACCCTTTGCTGACTCCTTTTTTGGACTCAGCCCACCTGCACCCAGGTGAAATAAACAGCCTTGTTGCTCACACAAAGCCTGTTTGGTGATCTCTTCACATGGACACATGAAACACCCTGGAAAAGGGACTGAAGTGGTCTAGCTCAGTGGATCCCACACCCACAGAGCCCAGAAAGCTAAGATCCACTGGCTTGAAATTCTCGCTGCTAGCACAGCAGTCTGAAGCTGACCTGGGACACTGGAGCTTGGTAGGGGGATGGGCATCCGCCATTACTGAGGCTTGAGTAGGCGGTTTTCCCCTCACAGTGTAAACAAAACCACAGGGAAGTTCGAACTTGGTGGAGCCCACTGCAGGTCAGCAACCCCACTGTAGCCAGGCTGCCTCTCTAGATTCCTCCTCTCTGGGCAGGGCATCTCTGAAAGAAATGCAGCAGCCCCAGTCAGGGGCTTATAGATAACACTCCCATCTCCCAGGGACAGAACCTGGGGGAAGGGGCAGCTGTGGGTGCAGCTTCAGCAGATTTAAATGTTCCTGCCTGCCAGCCCCAAAGAGGGCAGCAGACCTCCCAGCACAGCACTAGAGCTCTGCTAAGGGACAGACTGCCTCCTCAAGTGGGTCCCTGACCCCCGTGCCTCCTGACTGGGAGACACCTCCCAGCAGGGGTTGACAGACACCTCATACAAGAGAGATCCTGCTGGCATCTGGCGGGTGCCCCTCTGGGACAAAGCTTCCAGAGGAAGGAACAGGCAGCAATCTTTGCTGTTTTGCAGCCTCCACTGGTGATACCCAGGCAAACAGGGTCTGGAGGGGACCTCCAGCAAACCCCAGCAGACTTGCAGCAGAGGGGCCTGTAAGAAGGAAAACTAATAAACAGAAAGGAATAGCATCAACATCAACAAAAAGGACATCCACACAGAAACCCCATCCAAAGGTCACCAATATCAAAGATCAAAGGTAGATAAATCCACAAAGATGAGGAAAAACCAGTGCAAAAAGGCTGAAAATTCCAAAAAACAGAATGCCTCTTCTCCTCCAAAGGATCACAACTCCTCGACAGCAAGGGAACAAAACTGAACAGAGAATGAGGTTGACGAATTGACAGAAGTAGGCTTCAGAAGGTGGGTAATAACGAACTCCTCTGAACAAAAAGAGCATGTTCTAATGCAATGCAAGGAAGCTAAGAACCTTGAAAAAGGGTTAGAAGAATTGCTAACTAGAATAACCAGTTTAAAGAAGAACGTAAATGACCTGATGGAGCTGGAAAACACAGCACGAGAACTTCGTGAAGCATACACAAGTATCAATAGCCAAATCGATCAAGCAATAGAAAGGGTATCAGAAATTGAAGCTCAACTTAATGAAATAAAGCATGAAGACAAGCTTAGGGAAAAAAGAATGAAAAGGAATGAACAAAGCCTCCAAGAAATATGGGACTATGTGAAAAGACCAAACCTACGTTTGATTGGTGTACTTGAAAGTGACAGGGAGAATGGAACCAAATTTGAAAACACTCTTCAGGTTACTATCCAGGAGAACTTCCCCAACCTAGCAAGATAGGCCAACATTCAAATTCAGGAAATAGAGAGGACACCATGAAGATATTCCTCAGGAAGAGAGCAACCCCAAGGCACTTAATTGTCAGATTCACCAAGGTTGAAATGAAGGAAAAAATGTTAAGGGCAGCCAGAGAGAAAGGTCGGGTTATCCACAAACGGAAGCCCATCAGACTAACAGTCGACCTCTCTGCAGAAACTCCACAAGCCAGAGGAGAGTGGGGGCCAATATTCAACATTCTTAAATAAAAGAGTTTTCAACCCAGAATTTCATATCCAGCCAAACTAAGCTTCATAAGTGAAGGAGAAATAAAACCCTTTACAGACAAGCAAATGCTGAGAGATTTTGTCACCACCAGGCCTGCCTTACAAGATCTCCTGAAGGAAGCACTAATCATGGAAGGAAAAAAACAGTACCAGCCACTGCAAAAATATACCAAATTGTAAAGACCATCAACACTGTGAAGAAACAGCATCAACTAACAGGCAAAATAAACAGCTAGCATCATAATGACAGGATCAAATTCACACATAACAATATTAACCTTAAAGGTAAATGGGCTAAATGTCCCAATTAAAAGACACAGACTGGCAAATTAGATAAAGAGTCAAGACCCATTGATGTGCTGTATTCAGGAGACCCATCTCTTATGCAAAAACACACATAGGCTCAAAATAAAGGGCTGGAGGAATATTTACCAAGCAAATGGAAAGCTAAAAAAAAGAGGCAGGGATTATAATCCTAGTCTCTGATTAAAACAGACTTTAAACCAGCAAAGATAAAAAAAGACAAAGAAGAGCATTACATAATGGTAAATGGATTCAATGCAACAAGAGGAGCTAACTATCCTAAATATATATGCACCCAATAAAGGAGCACCCAGATTCATAAGGCAAGTTCTTAGAGACCTACAAAGAGACTTAGACTCTCACACAATAATAGTGGGAGATTTTAACACCCCACTGTCAATATTAGACAGATCAATGAGACAGAAAATTCACAAGGATATCCAGGAATTGAACTCAGCTCTGGACCAAGCAGACCTAATAAACATCTACAGAACTCTCCATTCTAAATCAACAGAATATACATTCTTCTCAGCACCACATTGCACTTATTCTAAAATTGACCACATATTTGGAAGTAAAACACTCTTCAGCAAATGCAAAAGAATGGCAATCATAACAAACAGTCTCTCAGACCACAGTGCAATCAAATTAGAACTCAGGATTAAGAAACTCACTCAAAACTGTACAACTACATGGATACTGAACAACCTGCCCCTGAATGACTACTGGGTAAATATATGAAAATCAATAAGTGTAATCAATCACATAAAGAGAACCAATGACAAAATCCACATGATTGTCTCAATAGATGCAGAAAAGGCCTTCAATAAAATTCAACACCACTTGATGCTAAAAACTCTCAATAAACTAGGTATTGGTGGAATGTATCTCAAAATAATAAGAGATATTTATGACAAACCCACAGCCAATATCATACTGAATGAGCAAAAGCTGGAAGCATTCCCTTTGGCACAAAACAAGGATGCCCTCTCTCACCACTCCTATTCAACATAGTATTGGAAGTTCTGACCAGGGCAATCAGGCAAGAGAAAGAAATAAATCATATTCAAATAGGAAGAGAGGAAGTCAAATTGTCCCTGTTTGCAGATGACATGATTATATATTTAGAAAACCCCATCATCTCAGCCCAAAATCTCCTTAGGCTGATAAGCAACTTCAGCAAAGTCTCAAGATACAAAATCAATGTGCAAAAATCACAGGCATTCCTATACACCAACAGTAGACAAACAGAGAGCCAAATCATGAGTGAAGTCCCATTCACAATTGCTACAAAGAGAATAAAATACCTAGGAATACAACTTACAAGGGACGTGAAAGACCTCTTCAAGGAGAACTACAAACCACTACACAAGGAAATAAGAGAGGACACAAACAAATGTAAAAACATTCCATGCTCATGGATAGGAAGAATCAATATCACGAAAATGGCCATACTGCCCAAAGTAATTTATAGATTCAATGCTATCCCCATCAAGCTACCATTGACTTTCTTCACAGAATTAGAAAAAAACTACTTTAAATTTCATATGGAACCAAAAAAGAGCCTGTATAGCAAAGACTATCCTAAGCAAAAAGATCAAAGCTGGGAGGCATCATGCTACCTGACTTCAAACTATACTACAAGGCTACAGTAACCAAAACAGCATGGTACTGGTACCAAAACAGATGTATAGATCAATGGAATAGAACAGAGGCCTCAGAAATAATGCTACACATCTACAACCATCTGATCTTTGACAAACCTGACAAAAACAAGCAATGGGAAAAGGATTCCCTATTTAATAAATGTTGTTGGGAAAACTGGCTAGCCATATGCAGAAAACTGAAACTGGACCCCTTTTTTACACCTTATACAAGAATTAAGATGGATTAAGACTTAAGACTTAAACGTAAGACCTATAACCATAGAAACTCTGGAAGAAAACCTAGGCAGTACCACTCAGGACATAGGCATAGGCAAAGACTTCAGGACTAACACACCAAAAGCAATGGGAACAAAAGCCAAAATTGACAAATGAGATCGAATTAAACTAAAGAGCTTCTGCACAGCAAAAGAAACTATCATTAGAGTGAACAGGCAACCTGCAGAATCTGAGAAAATTTTTGCAATCTATTCTTCCAACAAAGGGTTAATATCCAGACTCTACAAGGAACTTAAACAAATTTACAAAAAAAAATCAAACAACCCCATCAAAAAGTGGGCAAAGGATATGAACAGACACTTCTCAAAAGAAGACATTTATGTGGCCAGCAAACATGAAAAAAGCTCATCATCACTGGTCATTAGAGAAATGCAGATCAAAACCACAGTGAGATACCATCTCACACCAGTTAGAATGGTGATCATTAAAAAGTCAGGAAACAACAGATGCTGGAGAGGATGTGGAGAAACAGGAATGCTTTTACACTGTTGGTGGGTATGTAAATTAGTTCAACCATTGTGGAAGACAGTGTGGCAATTCCTCAAGGATCTAGAACCAGAAATACCATTTGACCCAGCAATCCCATTACTGAGTACATACCCAAAGGATTTTAAATCATTGTACTATGAAGACACATGCACATGTATGTTTATTGCAGCACTCTTCACAATAGCAAAGACTTGGAAACAACACAAATGCCCATCAATGATAGACTGGATTAAGAAAATGTAGCACATATGCACCATGGAATACTATGCAGCCATAAAAAGGATGAGTTCATGTCCTTTGCAGAGACATGGATGAAGCTGGAAACCATTATTCTCAGAAAACTAACACAAGAACAGAAAACCAAACACTGCATGTTCTCACTCATAAGTGGGAATCGAACAATGAGAACACATGGACATAGGGAGGGGAACACCACACACCAGTGCCTGTCAGGGTGTGGGGGGCTAGGGGAGGGATAGCATTAGGAGAAATACCTAATGTAGATGACGGGTTGATGGGTGCAGCAAACCATCATGGCACGTGTATACCTATGTAACAAACCTGCACATTCTGCACATGTATCCCAGAAATTAAAGTATAATAAAAAAAAATTTTTTTAAAATTATTCATTGGCAATACTAGCATGGAATGTGACAGACTATCTCTTGGGTGCATTTTGTCACAGACATTACTTTTAGATGAAAATCCCAACACTCTTAGTTATCCTAATTTTAAAGCATAGGCTTGGGTCGAAGCCTTTGTGTGTTAAATCTAGTAAAGTTAGATTTCTGTCATGATGATCAAGGTGTCATAGTGGTTCTGGTAATAGTAACAGTTTTTTTAATAGTAGATTCACAAATTCGAACATTGATCTAACTAAATCTTTTGTATGATAATCATACATGGAGTCTAGGGATCCAAAATTGTGGTGTTAATAACTCCACATTCTCCGCAGTTTTTTAGAGTAGCAGGCTTCACACATTTTCTAATTTTTCATACTTTTTAAATGTCTTTTCAACAAATCCTTCTATTGTTTTTCATGTTTGACTAACAGGGGACCAATGGTACACCTTTATTCCTCTTTCTCAAACACATTTACCTAATATTTCATAGTTTTAAAGTTTGCCATGCTTGGTGGTTATTCATTTATGAGGTGTTTAAAAAAGACAATGCCAAAGATATAGAGTTGGACACAGAATAGCCAACCCAAGACCCCCCTCCCCTAGAAAAAAATAAAAAGAAACGGGAGGACTCACACTAACCTATTTTATTTTTTGAGACTGAGTCTTGCTCTGTTGCCCAGGCTGGAGTGCAGTGGCACGATCTTGGCTCACTGCAACCTCTGACTCTTGGGTTCAAGTGATTCTCCTGCCTTAGCCTCCTGAATAGCTGGGACTACAGGTGTGTGTCACCACGCTTGGCTAATTTTTGTATTTTTAGTAGAGGCAGGGTTTTACCACATTAGTCAGGCTGGTCTTGAGCTCCTGACCTCAGATGATCTGCCTGCCTTGGGCTCCCAAAATGCTGGGATTACAGGCGTGAGCCACTGCACTCAGCTGACACTGCCCTATTTTAATACCTACTCTAATGCTGCAATAATCAAGCAGCATGTATTGGTGAAAGAATAGACATATAGATCAATGAAATAGCATATATTAATAGAATCAGGAAATATATTGGCACAAATATAGTAAAATGATTTTTGATAAAAACGCAAAGTCAATTCAATGGAGAAAGAATAGTCTTTTCACAAATAGTGCTGGAATAATCAGGCAACCATATGCAAAAAGAAAAAAAAGTGAACCTAGGCACAGACCTTACTCATTACACACAAGTTAACTTAAAATAGATTATAGACCTACAAAATAAAAATTTATGAAGCTTGAAGAAGAAAACATATGAGAAAATCTACATGATTTTGAGTTTGGTGATGAGGTTTTAGATACAATACCGAAAGCATGATTTGTAAAAGAAAAACTTTGAAACATTAGGTTAATACAATTAAAGATCTTTGCTTTGCAAAAAAACACTGTTAAGAAAATGAAAAATGAGTCATCAACTTGGAAAAAATATTTACAGATTACATATAAGGTAAAGAATTTGTATCCAAAATGCACAAAAAACTCTTAAAACTCAACAATAGGAAAACAAACGAATTTGATGATTGGAGAGATATTAGTGAAAATGGCAGAAAAGGGAACTCCAAAAGTCCATGATTCCACAAAAGCAATGAATAAGCTGGCAAAAACTGTCAGAATTAACTGTGTGTGTGTGTGTGTGTGTGTGTGTTGCGAGGGTGGGGGTGGAGATTATGGAATCTAATTAAAGATTACAAGAAAGGCAACCATTAATAAATTATACACAGCTTGGTACAATTTTCCTTGGAACCATTGGTATCATTTCTCACTCCCCAGCATGGCAGTGACCTTTAAGAACCACAGCCCTTATTCCTGTTATATATTGCTGATACCTGAAAGAGCAATATAGGTGTTATTCTCAAAGAATAGTGGCTGTTAGTTTTGACCTGTCTGATGGCTTCCTAAATACCAGCTCAGAGCTTTGCATTTATTTTGTCTAACTTATAATGCAAATGTATTTGCTGCTGCCACCTGGAGCAAGGAATAATAGTTGGGATGAACAACAGAGAAGCTAAAAAGCCTGGAAGGCAAGGGTAGAGAACAGATGTTTTGGGGAATAAAGACCTTGATAAATTCCTGCATATTATGGGGAATCTAGAAGGCCATATGATGCCCAGTGCTGGGTGCATTTTATGAAATACCTCAGGAGGCCTTATGTCTTCATCTCTATCTGACCCTCAGAGTCCACACAAACAGCAAGGGAAGGCTGAGGTAGAATTGTAAACTGCTTGGCTAAGTGCCCTAACCCAGACGGGGAGTGTTGGCAAAGACAGGAAGAGTTTTGTTGTTGCTGTTCCAGGTGTTTAAAGAAATCTCTATCAAATCACTAGCTGACCACTAAGTTAATGAAACAGAGACTTCAGTGGCTACATATGATAAAGGACACAGACTTTAGAAAATTAGTTTGGAAAGCCATTAATTGAATAACAAGCAATAACTATGTAAACCAAAAATAAAATTCTAAGGCCCTCCAACCATCTAAATGGACCCCTCCTCTCAGCCAAGGGCATTCCAAAGTTAACCTAAAAAACTAGTTCAGGCCATTATGGGATGGGGGGTTAGATGTGCCTCATTATACCCTCCTCCCTTTTGGAATTCAGGAAAAACCAACCAGCATTAACATCAACCTAGACCTTAAGTCTGACAAGAAACATCTGCAATCTATTCTTTCAGAAGCCTACTACCTGGAGGCTTCATCTGCATGATAAAATTTTGGTCTTCACAACTCCTTATCATCATATCATTATTTGCTGTTGATTTCAGGTCTTTAGATAATAACTTAACTCTTTCAATCAATTACCAATCAGAAAAATTTTAAATCTATGTATAACTTGAATGCCTCTGCTTCAAGTTGTCCTGCCTTTCAGGATTGAACCAATACACATCTTATAGGTATTGACTGATGTATTATGTCTCCCTAAAATGTATAAAAGCAAGCTGTATCACAACCACCTTGAGCACATGTCATCAGGACCGTCCAAGGCTGTGTCATGGGCACATCCTTAACTTTGGCAAAATAAACTTTCCAAATTGATTTGGACCTGTCTCATACTTTTGAGTTCACAGCTACAACAAGCAGCAGTAAGAAACCTGTTGAGGGAGGAGAATATTATAATATTGCTACATTTTAGATTTTGAAATGTCTAGTTTCAACACAACATTACAAAGCATGCAAAGAAACAATCAGGTATGGCCCATATATAAGAAGAAAAATAATAATAGAAATTGTCTCTGAGGAAGCTCAGGCATTGGACTTACTAGACTTTAATTCAAGTAATTTAAGTGTGCTCAAACTACTTAAGGAAAAAATATATACAGAACAAAAAGAAACCACAAGAAAAATGCCTCATCAGAGAACATCAAAGAGTAAGAAATTTAATTCTTTTTTTCTTTCTCAGGGTCTTGATCTGTTGCCCAGGCTGAAGTGCAAGTGGTATTATCATAGCTCACTGCAGCCTCAAACTCCTGGACTGAAGCAATCCTCCAGCCTCAGCCTCTTATGGAGCTGGGACTACAGGTGCATGCTACTGCACCCAGCTAATTTTTCATTTTTTGTAGAGATGAGGTCTCTCTATGTTTTCAAGGCTGGCCTTGAACTCCTGAACTCAAGCAATTATCCTGCTTTGACCTCCCAACATGTTGGGATTGCAAGTATGAGCCCCTGCACCTAGCCAAAGAGTAAGAAATTATAGAAAGGTATTAAATAGAAATTCTGAAGTTTAAAAGTACAATAACTGAAATGAAGCATTCACTGAGGAGTTCAACAGCGGATTTGAGTGTGCAGAAGAAAGGATCCCTGAACTTGAAGATAGGCCCATTGATATTATCCAGTGTGAGTAGAAGAAAGAAAAATGAATGATGAAAAAATAAACAGAGGTAATGATACTTCTGAGTCACCATCAAACATCTAGGATTAAGGCAGAGACAGGACCATGAGAAGAAGTAATACATGCGCTTTGTTGGGCAGTGCTTAGATAGGGCTGCATGAAAGATGTTCCTCCCAAGAAGAAATCTTCAACACAACATCATGAACCCACCACCTAGAAAGGAAACAGGACAAGAGCACTCCCAGGGAAGAAGTGAAAATAGGAGAAGGGGCTTAGATGTCTAGGTGATGTTGCTAAGTAGCAACGTGGGAAGTCAGAGAGCTTCAAAAAGTAGCAGTGGGTTTGTTTGTTTGTTTTTAAAAATAGTTACAGGGTTTATCTTATCTATGGTTAAAAAATATTGAGAGCAGTTTCAGGGGATGTGTAAAGTGAGTAGGTTGTAAATGGCTAAAAATTGTTTGGACTATATCCAAAGGAACTGGATGTGTGAGAATTTGTGTTTGGCACCAGTGGGCTTTGGGCTAATGGTCCTGGGCTGCTGTCAAGAAGTAAACAACATGGGAATTATTTTAGGCCAGAATTGAAGGACCATCTCCAACCCATTTACATAACATATAAAAACATGTGTCCCAGAGGAGAGAAGAGAAAGAGGCTGAAAGAATAACTGAAGAAATAATGGCCCAAAGGGATGAAAGACATGAATATACACATCTAAGAAGCTCAAAAAACTCTTAAGATAAACTCAATGAGGTACACACCAAGACACATTATAATCAAATTGTCAAAAGACAATTCTTATAGACTGAGTTGTAGTCCCTTCCAAAATTCATATATTAAGTCCTAACTCCTAATGTGACAGTATTCAAATATAGGGGTTTTAAGGAGGTAACTAAGGTTAAATAAGGTCATAAAGGTGGGGTCCTAATCCAATAGGACTGATGTCCTTATAAAAAGAGGAAGAGACACCAGAGATCTCTCTCTCAGTACACATACACAGAGAAAAGCCCATATGAAGGCATAGCAAGAAGGGGCAACCTGCAAGCCAAAGTGATAGGCTTACCAGAAACCAACCCTGCTGGCACCTTGATCTTATACTTCCAGCCTCTAGAACTGTGAGAAAACAAATTTCTGCTGTTTAAGCCTCCCAGTCTATGGTTATTGTGGTCCTAGCAGCGTAAGACAAGCAAGAATTCTATATTTTGCAAGACTATGCTTTAAAAATGAAGGCAAAATTAAGATATTCCCAGATAAACTTTGACAGTACTAGTAGACCTGCTCAGATCCACGTGAAGAAATAAAAACACTGGTAAAGATAACCAATGGCCGGGTGCGGTGGCTCACACCTGTAATCCTAGCACTTTGGGAGGCCAAGGTGGGCAGATCACAAGGTCAGGAGATTGAGACCATCTTGGCCAACGTGGTGAAACCCCATCTCTACTAAAAATACAAAAATTAGTCAGGTGTGGTGGTGCACACCTGTAGTCCCAGCTACTTGGGAGGCTGAGGCAGAAGAATTGCTTGAACCTGGGAGGCGGAGGTTGCAGTGAGCTGAGATGGCACCACTGCACTCCAGCCTGGCAACACAGTGAGACTCTGTAACAAAAAAATATATAAATTTAAAAAAATGTTAACTAATAGGTAAATATAAAGTCAGTTTTAATGTATTTTTGATTTGTAACACTCTTTCCTATATGATTTAAAAGGCAAATTCATAAAACAATAATTATAAGTATATGTTTATAATTTATAACCCAATGTACAAAGATGTAACTTGTGACAGTAACAACATAAAGGCTAAGTTTTTTGCATACTGCTGAAACTAAGTTGGTATGAATTTGAACCAGGTTGTTATAAATTAAGACGTTAATTGTAATTGCTAGATAACCAGTTAGAAAATAACTAAAAAATATGTAGTAAAAGAAACAGGAGGGAATAAAATGGTACACAAGAAAATATCTATGAAACAGAAAAAGCTTTCTTCCCCCAAGATGGCAGATTAGAGACTTTCAGCATGCCTCAGCCACTTGGAAATAGCAAGATAGTACATGAAGATCAACTCTGTGAGCTTTAATTTAAGAAGGAAAATAGGAATCCACTGGAATCATGAAGGACAGTCCGAGTCCTGGAAAGGAGAATGCCAGCAAACAGCTTCCATTATGGTGTCCAGCTGATATAAGTGAGTGAAGCCCCAGTACATGAGACAGTCAGAGGGCCTCGTTCTGTGACTCACCTTGTCACTGTGGATCTCATCATCCCAGGCTGTAGGAGAGCACTTTGTTTCTCCCAAGCCCTGCAGCTAACTTGGGGAGAGGCTTGGAGACACTGTGAATGAAAAAAACCAGGAAGAGCTGCAGACATTTTCCTAGACCCAGGGCTGAGAGCAGGATGCCATGTTTAATCTGGGCGTGTACAAAGTCAGCTGTTCCTTGGTGAGCCAGCAGCATGGCTGTGCGGGCATTTTAGTCCCAGGCCACAGATTGCAGCACTTGCTCTGGAGCTGAGTAGGAGCCTCCATAGCCAGAAATGAGGAGAGTGTCTCACCACTAGGCTCTGGAATCATGTTCTCCCCTGTTGCAAGCCTAGGGTGGGAGGAGAGCTGCTGCAGCTGCAGTTTTTCCTGGGTGGCAAGACTTGCAGCCAGGGCCAGCTTGGTGACCTGGAACTGGTCTGTGTGTGCCATTGCTGGGTCCTCCATCCTGCTCTCCTGAGATAGCGATAGAGCAGGGCCCTCCATCCTGCTCTCCTGAGATAGCGATGGAGCAGGGCCCTCTCTGCTCTACCCCTGGGCTGAAATCAGGCATTTGGAGCACCTGCTTGCCTGGATGAACAGCCTGAATTTTCCCATCCTTCCTGGACATAGATATTTTGCAGCGGGCTCTTTCTGTTCCATACCCAGGTAGATCTGCGGGCATTTGGAGCACCCATTCACCTGATTCAGCAGACTGACCCACCCTTTCTGTGCAGAGGTCATGGTGCAGTGGGGCTCTCTCTGCACCATGTCCAGGCAGATCTCCAGGCTTTCAGAGCATTCATTCACCTGTATTACCGGCCTGACCCACTTCACCCTTCCTATGAAGAGATCATGGTGCATTGGGGCTCTCTCTGCTCCACACCCAGGCAAATCTTCAGACATGTGGAGCACCTGCTTGCTTAGTCCAACAGCCTGAGCCACCCCATCCCTCCTGTGCAGAGATCTTGGAATTGGGGGCCCTCTTTGTCCTGTGCCCAGGCAGATCTCCAGGCATTAAGAGTATCCACTTGGAGTGGTTCAGCAGCCTGAGCCACTCCACCTTTCCCAGACATAGATCATGGTGCAGTGGGACTTTCTCTGTACCACACCCAGGCGGATCTCTAAGCATTTGCAGCATTGTCTAACGTGGATCAGTAGCCTGAGCCATCCTACCCTTCCTGTGCAGAGATCCTGGTGCAGGGTGACCCTCTGTGCTACACATCTAGGCAGACCTTAAGGCATTCAGAGCACCTGCTTGCCTGGTTCAGCAGTCTGAGTCATCCCACCCTTCCTGTGCAGAGATCCTTGTGTGTGGGGCCCTCTCTGCTACACACTCAGGCAGATCTCTAGGCATCTGGAGCACTCACTCTCTTGGATTAGAAGTTTAGGCCATCTCCAAACCCCTTGCAGTGAATCTGGAGCCAAGTTTTCCCAACATCATGCCTAGGCACACCTCTGGACACTTAGTAGGCTGCCCACTGGATTCTCCCTCAGTGCTGGTGCTGGTGCCCGCTATTGGGGGAAAAGAAGGTGCACCTGCCAAGCCTGCCCCTGTCCTTCATGGCCCTACACCTCCCCAGGGTTGAGCAGGGAGCTGAGACCACTGTGCATTCCATAAGTCAGACCATTTCCTGAGGCAACAGAGAGCTTCTGCCAGTAAACAAGGATCAAGTATATACCCAGCCATGTTGGCTATAGCCAGCTCTTACCTATAAGCACCATCTATGGGCTTGCAAGCTAAACTGCACAGCCCAATATAAAGATTCTGAAAGAAGTGCATAGGGCTATAGAACAAAGTCAAAATACCCTACCCAGCATTCACTACAGTTACCCCTCCCCACTGGGAGGGGGGAAAAGGAAAAGGGAGAGAAAAAAATAACATTATAGGGAAAGTAAAAAAAAGAAAAATTCTACCCACATGAAAATAATTACAAAAATTAGAAGTGCGAGTGTCTCCAGATGACAAAGAACCAGGGCAAGACTTTTGGCACCATGAAAAATCTGAATGTATTGACACCACCAAAGGATTCCACTAGCTCTCCAGCAATAATCCCGAATAAAAATGGAAACTCAGAAATGATAGATGAATTCAAAGCATGGATTGCAAGGAAGCTCAATGAGATCCAAGGCAAGACCAAAAATCAACACAAAGAAATTTATAAAGCAATCCAGGAAGTGAAGGAAGAAATAAACATCTTAAAAAGAAATCAATTACAGCTTTTGAATTTTAAGACTCACTTAAGGAATTTGAAAATACAATAGAAAGCTTTATTAATAAATTGGACCAAGCAGAAGAAAGAATTTCAGAACTTGAAGACTGGTCTTTTGAACTAAGCCAGTCAGACAAAAATAGAGAAAAAGACTCTAAAAATGAACAAAGTCTTTGAGAAATATGGGATTATGTAAAGTGATGAAACCTATGAAATTATTGGCATTCTTGAGAAAGAAGGAGAAAAAGTAAACAACCTGGACAATATATCTGAGGGAATAATTTGAGAAAACTTCCCTAATCTTGCTAGAGAGGGAGACATCCAGATACAAGAAACCCAGAGAACACCTGAAAATACCATACAAAATAAACATCACCAAGGCATACAGTCACCAGATTGTTCAAGGTCAACACTAAAGAAAAAACTTAAAGGCAGCTAGAGATAAAGGGCAGATCATGTACAAATGGAACCCTATCAGGCTAACAGCAGACTTCTCAGCAGAAACCCTACAAGCCAGGAGAGATTGGAAGCCTATATTCAGTATTCTTAAAGAAAAGAAATTCCAACCAATAATTTAATATCTTGCCAAAATAAGCTTCATAAGTTAAAACTACATAAAATCTCTTCTAGATAAGCAAGCACTAAGGGAATTCATTATCACTAGACCAGCCTTACAAGAGATCCTGAAGGGAGTTCCACACATGGAAGCAAAAGAATGATACCTACTACCACAAAAGCACATATAAGTACATAGCCCACAGATCCCATAAAGCAACCACACAATAAAAACTACAAAGCAACAAGCTAACAACTTCATAATAGGATCAAAACCTCACATGTCAATACTAACCTTGAATGTAAATGGCCTAAACATCCCATTTAAAAGGCAGATGGTGGCAAGTTGAATTAAAAAACAAACAAGACCCAAGGTGGATTGCTTAAGCCCAGGAGTTCAAGACCAGCCTTGGCAACATGGCAAAACCCTGTCCCTATGAAAAATACAAAAATTAACTAGGCATGGTGGCATGCACCTGTAATCCCAGCTACTTGGGAGGCTGAGGTGGGAGGATCAACTTAGCTTGGGGGGCTGAGGTTGCAGTGAGCTGAGATTGCATCACTGCACTCCAGCTTGGGTGACAGAGCAGGACTCTGTGTCAAACAAAACAAAACAAAACAAAACCAAGACCCATCTGTCTGCTGTCTTCAAGAGACTCATCTCACATGTAGTAACACCCATAGGCTCAAAGTAAAGGGTTGGAGAAAGATATACCATGCAAACAGAAAACAAAAAAGAGCAGGGGTTGTTATTCTTATATTGGATAAAATACACTTTAAGCCAACAACAGTAAAAAAGGGCAAAGAAGGGCATTACATAATGATAAAGAGTTCAATTCAACAAGAAGATTTACCAATTCTAAGTATCTATGCACCCAATATTGGAGCATCCAGATTACAAAACAAGTACTCTGGACTTACAGAAAGACTAATAGAGCCACATAATGATAACGGGGGACTTCAAAACACCACTGACAGTGTTAGACAGATCATCAAGACAGAAATGTAACAAATAAATTCTGGACTTAAACTTGACACTTGACCAATTGGACCTAATAGACATCTACAGAATACTCTGCTCATCAAACACAGAATATATATTCTTCTCATCTACACATGGAACATACTCCAAGATTGACCACATGTTCAGGCATAAAGCAAGTTTCAATAAATTCAAAGGCTCAAAATCATAACAATTATACTCTTGGACCACAGTAGAATAGAAATAAGAAATCAATACCAAGGAGATCTCTCAAAACCACACAATTTGCCTCTAATCCCGGCACTTTGGGAAGCCGAAGCAGGTAGATCATGAAGTCAAGAGGTCGAGACCATCCTGGCCAATATGGTGAAACCCCATCTCTACTAAAAATACAAAAATTAGCTGGGCATGGTGGTACATGCTTGTAGTTGCAGCTACTTGGGAGGCTGAGGCAGGAAAATCACTTGAACCCAGGAGGCAGAGGTTGCAGTGAGCCAAGATTGTGCCACTGCACTCTGGCTTGGCGACAGAGCAAGACTCCAATCTCAAAACAAACAAACAAACTAAAAACAAAAACAAACAAAAAAAAGCCCCCCCACCAAATTACATGGAATTAAATAACTTACTGCTGAATGATCTTTTATAAAACAACAAAATCAAGGGAGAAATAAAAAAATTCTTTGAAATTAATAAAACAGACACAACATACCAAAATCTCTGGGCTGCAGTAAAAGCAATGTTAAGAGGAAAGTTTATAGCATTAAATGCCTATCTCAAAAAGTTAGAAGTATCTGAAATTAATGATCAACATCATAGCTACAGAAACTAAAAAAGCAAGAAAAAACTAACCCCAAAGCTTGCAGAAGAAAATAAACAACTAAAATAGAGCAAAACTGAATGAAATTGAGAGCCAAACATTCACACAAAGAATTAAAAAAAAATTGGTTTTTTGAAAGGATAAACAAGATTAATAGAACATTAGCTAGATTAACAAAGAAAAAAGAGAGATGATCCAAATAAGCACAATCAGAAATGACAAAGCTGACATTACAACTGATCCCACAGGAATATAAAAGATCTTCAGAACACTTCTACACATGCAAACTGGAAAATCTAGAGGAAATGTATAAATTCCTAGAATGATACAATCTCCCAAGGTGATATCAGGAAGAAATTGAAACACTGAAACTACCAATATCAAGTTCCTAAACTGAATCAGTAATAAAAAACCTACCAACCAAAATAAGCCCCAGACCAGATGGATTCATAGCCAAATTGTACCAAATATACAAAGAAGAGCTGGTACCAATTCTACTGCAACTATTCTAAAAAATGGGGGAGGACAGACTCCTCTCTAACTTACTCTATGAATCCAGCACCACCCTGATACTAAAACCTGGCAAAGACACAACAAAAAAGAAAAATACAGGCAAATATCCCTGATAAACATAGATGCAAAAATCTGCCACAAAATACTAGCAAACTGAATTTAACAACACAACAAAAAATTAATTTACCATGACCAAGTAGGTTTCATTCCTGGGGTGCAAGGTTGGTTCTAACATATGCAAATCAATAAATGTGATTCACCACAGAAACAAAATTAAAAACCATATGATCATCTCAGTAGACATGGAAATAGCTTTTGATAACATCCTACATCCCTTCATGATAATGACCCTCAAGAAACTAGGCATGAAGGAAAATACCTCATAATAATAAGAGCTATCAATGAAAAACCCACAGTCAGCATCATACTGAACAGTCAAAAACTGGAAGCATTCCCCTTGAGAACTAGAATAAGACAAAGATGCTCACTGTCACCACTCCTACTCAACATAATACTGGAAGTGCTAGTCAGACCAATCAGGCAAGAGAAGGAAATAAAAGCATCCAAATGGAAAAGAAGAAGTCAAATTATCTCTCTTCACTGATGATATGATTCTATATTTAGAAAACTCTGCAAAAGGCTACTATAACTGATAAACAATTTTAACAATATTTCAGGATACAAAAATCAATGTACAAAAATCAGTATCATTTCTATATACCAATGATGTTCAGTCTGAGTACCAAATCAATAATTCAATTCCATTTACAATAGCCACACAAAAAATAAAATACGTCAGAACACATTTAACCAAGGAGGTGAAAGATTCTACAAGGAAAACTACAAAACACTACTAAAAGAAATCATAGATGACACAGGCTGGGCACAGTGGCTCATGCCTGTAATCCCAGCATGGGTGGATCACCAGGTCAGGAGAGATTGAGACCATCCTGGCTAACATGGTGAAACCCTGTCTCTACTAAAAAACACAAAAAAATTAGCCAGCCATGATGGCGGGCATCTGTAGTCCCAGCTACTCCGGAGGCTGAGGCAGGAGAATGGCGTGAACCCAGGAGGTGGAGGTTGCAGTGAGCTGAGATTGCACCACTGCACTCCAGCCTGGGTGACAGAGTGAGACTCCATCAAAAAAAAAAAAAAAGAAAAGAAAAAGAAATCATAGAAATCACAAACAAATGGAAAAACCTTTCCATGTTCATGGATTGGAAGAATTAATGTCATTACAGTGGCCATACAACCCAAAGCAATCTACAGATCAATGCTATTCCTTTTCCTTTTATTTTTATTTTTTAATTTTTTTTTGAGATGGAGTCTTGCTCTGTTGCCCAGGCTGGAGTGCAGTGACGTGATCTTGGCTCACTGCAACCTCCACCCCCCTAAGTTCAAACAATTCTCCTGCCTCAGCCTCCCAAGTAGCTGGGATTACAGGTACGTGCCACCACACCTGGCTAATTTCTGTATTTTTAGTAGAGATGTGGTTTCACCATGTTGGCCAGGCTGGTCTCAAACTCCTGACCTCAGGTGATCTGCCTATCTCAGCTTCCCAAAGTGCTAGGATTCAGGTGTGAGCCACTGCACAAGGCCTCAATGTTGTTCCTATCAAACTACCAACGCCATTTTTCACAGAATCAGAAAAAAACTATTCTAAATTTTATATGGAACCAAAAAAGGACCTAAATAGGCAAATCAATCCTAAGCAAAAAGAACAAAGTCAAAGGCATCACATTACTCTACTTTATACTATAAGATTATGGTAATCAAAACAGTATAGTACTGGTACAAAAATAGACACATAGGCCAGTGGAACAGAATAGTAGACCCAGAAATAAAACTGCACACTAACAGCCATCTAATCCTTGACAAAGTTAACAAAAATAAGTAATGGGAATGTTGTCTCTATTAAATTAATGGTACTGGGATAGCTGGCTAGGTATACGTAGAAGAATGAAACTGGACCCCTACCTTTCACCATTCAAAAAAATTAACTCAAGATGGATTAAAGATTTAAATGTAAGACTTCAGCCTGTAAGAATCCTAGAAGAAAACCTAGGAAACACCATTCTGGACATAGAACTTGGGAAAGAATTTATGACTAAGTCCTCAAAAACAATTGCAAAAAATCCCCAAAATTGACAAGTGGACCTAATTAAACTAAAGAGAGAGCTTCTTCACAGCAAAAGAAACTACCAAAAATTAAACAGACCACCTATAGAATGAGAGAACATATTCACAGACTATGTATCTGACAAAGGTCTATATTCAGAATCTATAAGGACTTTATATAGTTGAATAAGCAAAAAACAAATAACCCCATTAAACAATGGGCAAAAGTCATGAACAGACATTTCTCAAAAGAAGACATACAACAAACACATCAAAAATGCTGCACATCACTAATCATCAGAGAAATGCAAATCAAAACCCACACCACTCAGAATGGCTATTATTAAAAAAGCCAAAAACAACAGATGGTAGCAAGACTGTGGAGAAAAGGGAATGCTTATATACTGTTGGTGGGGATGTAAATTAATTCGGTCAGTGTGGAAAGTAGTTTGGAAATATCTCAATGAATGTAAAACAGAACTACCATTTGACCCACTAATCCCATTAATGAATATATAACCAAAAGAAAATGAATCTTTTTACCAAAATGACACATGCACTCACATACTCATTGCAGCACTATTCACAAGAGCAAAGACATGAAATCAACCTAGGTGCCCATCAATGGTGGATTGGATAAAGAAAATGTGATAAATATACACCGTGGAATACTACTACACAGCCATAAAGAAGAATGAAATCCTATCCTTTGCAGCAGCATGGATGCAGCTGGAGGCCACTATGCTAAGCAAATTAATGGAAGAACAGAAAACTAAATACCACATGTTCTCACTTACGAGTGGAAGCTAAACATTAGGTACTCATGGTCATGAAGATGGCAACAATAGACACTGGGAACTACTAGAGGGGGGTGTGACGGAGGGAACAAGCATTGAAAGACTAACTGTTGGATACTATGCTCAGTACCCAGGTGACAATTGTACCCCAAACCTCAGCATCACACAATATACCTAGATAACAAACCTACACTTGTACCCACTGAATCTAAAATAAAAGTTTTTAAAAAAAAAACTACCATGGAAAGAGGAGATGTTAGTCAAAGGGGACAAAGTTCAAATAGATAGAAGGGATAATTTCTAGTGATCTATTGCACATCATGGTGACTATAGTAAATAATAATGTATCGCATATTTCAAAATTGCTAAGATTGTAGATTTTAAATGTTCTCACCACACTATAAAATAATAAGTGTGAGATGTGATATGTTAATTAGCCTGATTTAATCATTTCATGATGTATACATGTATCATAACATCACATTGTACTCTATAAATATGTACAATTATTGTCAGTTAAAAATAAAATAAAATTTTAAAAAGAAAGAAGAAACACAAAAGTGGCAGTAATAGAGGAATAAAAAGATGTGAGACACATAGAAAATAAATGCCAAAATGAAATGGCAGAGTAACTCCTCACTTATCATTAATTATATTAAATGTTAAGGAATTGAAATCTCCAGTTAAAAGTTAGAGATTAGTAGGATGAATTTTAAAAATGATCCAACTACATGCTATCTGTGACTCTTTGGGTGGAAAAACACAAATAGGTTGAAAGTGAAAGAGTAGAAAAAATACATTATGCAAATAATAACTAAAAGAGAACAGTTGTGGGTATACTAGTATCAGACCAAATAGACTAAGGGCATTATATATTAATAAATGAGTGAACCCATCAAGAAGATGTAACAATTTAAAACATATATACACCTAACAACAGAACCCCAAAATATATGAAGCAAAACAAAATAGAGTCAAAGGGAGAAATAGATAGGTCAATAATTATAGTTGGAAATTTTAACACCCCACTTTCAATAATGTTTAGAACATATAGACAGAAGATCAAGAAATAAAGAATTAAGCTACAATGTGAAACAATTAGACCTCAGAGACATACAGAGCACTGCATCTAACAAGACCATACACACTCTTATCAAGTGCACATAAGACATTCTACACGATTGGCCACATGTTATGTAAAAAAAAATTATCAATAAATTAAAGGTGTGAAAAAGCATACAGAGCTTCTTCTCTCACCAGAATGAAATAAAGCTAGAAACCTAGATATTTCACAAATTTGTAGAAATTAAACAACACACTTAACCAATAGTCAAAGAAGAAATCACAAGGGAAATCAGAAAATATCGTGAAACAAATTAAAATGAAAATACAACATACTTACATTTATAGGATGCAGTGCAAGCAGTGCTAAGAAGGAAAATTATTGCGTAAATACGTACAGTTTAAAAGTAGGAAAGAAATCAATAAACTAACATACTAATTTAAGGAACTACAATTGCCAAGACCAGCTCAGTCAGGGAGACCCTAACCCAGTGGCGCTAGAGGAATTAAAGACACACACAGAAATATAGAGGTGTGAAGTGGGAAATCAGGGGTCTCACAGCCTTCAGAGCTGAGAGCCCCGAACAGAGATTTACCCACATATTTATTAACAGCAAACCAGTCATTAGCATTGTTTCTATAGATATTAAATTAACTAAAAGTATCCCTTTTGGGAAACGAAGGGATGGGCCAAATTAAAGGAATAGGTTGGGCTAGTTAACTGCAGCAGGAACATGCCCTTAAGGCATAAATCGCTCATGCTATTGTTTGTGGCTTAAGAATGCCTTTAAGCAGTTTTCCGCCCTGGGCGGGCCAGGTATTCCTTGCCCTCATTCCCGTAATCCCACAGCCTTTCAGCTCAGGCATTAGGGCCATTATGAACATGTTACAGTGCTGCAGAGATTTTGTTCATGGCCAGTCTTGGGGCAAGTTTACGGCCAGATTTTGAGGGGCTTGCTCCTAACATACAGTAAAAGAGCAAGCTAAACCCAAAGCAAGCAGAGGAAGGAAATTATAGAGATTAGAGTGGGGATAAACAAAATAATGAATAGAAAAACAATAGAATCAACAAAACCAAAAGTTGAATCTTTAAAAGACAACAAATTGGCCAGGCGTGGCAGCTCATACCTGTAATCTCAGCACTTTGGGAGGCCAAGGCTGGTGGATCACTTGAGGTCAGGAGTTCGAGACCAGCCTGGCCAAAATGGTGAAACCCCATCTCTACTAAAAAATACAAAAAATAGCTGGGTGTGGCGGCAGGTGCCTGTAATCTCAGCTACTCGTGAGGCTGAGGCAGGAGAATTGCTGGAACCCGGGAGGCAGAGTTTGCAGTGTGCCGAGATCATGCTGTTGTACGCCAGCCTGGGCCAACAACAGGAAGACTCTGTCTCAAAAAAAAAAAAAAAAAAAAAGTCAACATATTTGTTAAAGTTCTAGCTGGACTAACTACAAAAAAAAAAAAAAAAGGGGGAGGAGCCAAGATGGCCGAATAGGAACAGCTCCGGTCTACAGCTCCCAGCGCAAGCGACACAGAAGACGGGTGATTTCTGCATTTCCATCTGAGGTACCGTGTTCATCTCACTAGGGAGTGCCAGACAGTGGGCGCAGGTCAGTGGGTGAGTGCACCGTGTGCCAGCCGAAGCAGGGGCGAGGCATTGCCTCACTCGGGAAGCACAAGGGGTCAGGGAGTTCCCTTTCCAGGGGTGCCACTCCCACCCGAATACTGTGCTTTTCCGATGGGCTTAGGAAACGGTGCCCCAGGAGAGTATAGCCCGCACCTGGCTCAGAGGGTCCTACGCCCACAGAGTCTCGCTGATTGCTAGCACAGCAGTCTGAGATCAAACTGCAAGGCGGCAGCGAGGCTGGGGGAGGGGCTCCCGCCATTGCCCAGGCTCGCTTAGGTAAACAAAGCAGCCTGGAAGCTCGAACTGGGTGGAGCCCACCACAGCTCAAGGAGGCCTGCCTGCCTCTGTAGGCTCCACCTCTGGGGGCAGGGCACAGACAAACAAAAAGACAGCAGTAACCTCTGCAGACTTAAATGTCCCTGTCTGACAGCTTTAAAGAGAGCAGTGGTTCTCCCAGCACACAGCTGGAGATCTGAGAACGGGCAGACTGCCTCCTCAAGTGGGTCCCTGACCCCTGACCCCCGAGCAGCCTAACTGGGAGGCATGCCCCAGCAGGGGCAGACTAACACCTCACATGGCCGGCCAGGTACTCCAACAGACCTGCAGCTGAGGGTCCTGTCTGTTAGAAGGAAAACTAACCAACAGAAAGGACATCCACACCAAAAACCCATCTGTACATCACCATCATCAAAGACCAAAAGTAGATAAAACCACAAAGATGGGGAAAAAACAGAGCAGAAAAACTGGAAACTCTAAAAAGCAGAGCACCTCTTCTCCTCCAAAGGAATGCAGTTCCTCACCAGCAACGGAACAAAGCTGGATGGAGAATGACTTTGACGAGCTGAGAGAAGAAGGCTTCAGATGATCAAATTACACCGAGCTGCGGGAGGATATTCAAACCAAAGGCAAAGAAGTTGGAAACTTTCAAAAAAATTTAGAAGAATGTATAAGTAGAATAACCAATACAGAGAAGTGCTTAAAGGAGCTGATGGAGCTGAAAACCAAGGCTCGAGAACTACGTGAAGAATGCAGAAGCCTCAGGAGCCGATGCAATCAAATGGAAGAAAGGGTATCAGCCCTGGAAGATGAAATGAATGAAATGAAGCGAGAAGGGAAGTTTAGAGAAAAAAGAATAAAAAGAAACGAGCAAAGCCTCCAAGAAATATGGGACTATGTGAAAAGACCAAATCTACGTCTGATTGGTGTACCTGAAAGTGACGGGGAGAATGGAAACAAGTTGGAAAACACTCTGCAGGATATTATCCAGGAGAACTTCCCCAATCTAGCAAGGCAGGCCAACATTCAGATTCAGGAAATACAGACAACGCCACAAAGATACTCCTCGAGAAGAGCAACTCCAAGACACATAATTGTCAGATTCACCAAAGTTGAAATGAAGGAAAAAATGTTAAGGGCAGCCAGAGAGAAAGGTCGGGTTACCATCAAAGGGAAGCCTATCAGACTAACAGCGGATCTCTCAGCAGAAACCCTACAAGCCAGAAGAGAGTGGGGGCCAATATTCAACATTCTTAAAGAAAAGAATTTTCAACCCAGAATTTCATATCCAGCCAAACTAAGCTTCATAAGTGAAGGAGAAATAAAATACTTTACAGACAAGCAAATGCTGAGAGATTTTGTCACCACCAGGCCTGCCCTAAAAGAGCTCCTGAAGGAAGCACTAAACATGGAAAGGCACAACCGGTATCAGCCACTGCAAAATCATACCAAAATGTAAAGACCATGGAGACTAGGAAGAGACTGCATCAACTAACGAGCAAAATAACCAGCTAACATCATAATGACAGGATCAGATTCACACATAACAATATTAACTTTAAATGTAAATGGACTAAATGCTCCAATTAAAAGACACAGACTGGCAAATTGGATAAAGACTCAAGACCCATCAGTGTGCTGTATTCAGGAAACCCATCTCACGTGCAGAGACACACATAGGCTCAAAATAAAAGGATGGAAGAAGATCTACCAAGCAAATGGAAAACAAAAAAAGGCAGGGGTTGCAATCCTAGTCTCTGATAAAACAGACTTTAAACCAACAAAGATCAAAAGAGACAAAGACAGCCATTACATAATGGTAAAGGGATTAATTCAACAAGAAGAGCTAACTATCCTAAATATATATGCACCCAATACAGGAGCACCGAGATTCATAAAGCAAGTCCTGAGTGACCTACAAAGAGACTTAGACTCCCACACATTAATAATGGGAGACTTTAACACCCCACTGTCAACATTAGACAGATCAACGAGACAGAAAGTCAACAAGGATACCCAGGAATTGAACTCAGCTCTGTACCAAGTGGACCTAATAGACATCTACAGAACTCTCCACCCCAAATCAACAGAATATACATTTTTTTCAGCACCACACCACACCTATTCCAAAATTGACCATATACTTGGAAGTAAAGCTCTCCTCAATAAATGTAAAAGAACAGAAATTATAACAAACTATCTCTCAGATCACAGTGCAATCAAGCTAGAACTCAGGATTAAGAATCTCACTCAAAACCACTCACCTATGTGGAAACTGAACAACCTGCTCCTGAATGACTACTGGGTACATAACGAAATGAAGGCAGAAATAAAGATGTTCTTTGAAACCAATGAGAACCAAGACACAACATACCAGAATCTCTGGGATGCATTCAAAGCAGTGTGTAGAGGGAAATTTATAGCACTACATGCCCACAAGAGAAAGCAGGAAAGATCCAAAATGGACACCCTAACATCACAATTAAAAGAACTAGAAAAGCAAGAGCAAACACATTCAAAATCCAGCAGAAGGCAAGAAATAAGTAAAATCAGAGCAGAACTGAAGGAAATAGAGACACAAATAACCCTTCAAAAAATAAATGAATCCAGGAGCTGGTTTTTTGAAAGGATCAACAAAATTGATAGACCGCTAGCAAGATTAATAAAGAAAAAAAGAGAGAGGAATCAAATAGATGCAATAAAAAATGATAAAGGGGATATCACCACCGATCCCACAGAAATACAAACTACCATCAGAGAATATCACAAACACCTCTACGCAAATAAACTAGAAAATCTAGAAGAAATGGATAAATTCCTCAACACATACACCCTCCCAAGACTAAACCAGGAAGAAGTTGAATCTCTGAATAGACCAATAACAGGAGCTGAAATTGTGGCAATAATCAATAGCTTACCAACCAAAAAGAGTCCAGGACCAGATGGGTTCACAGCCGAATTCTACCAGAGGTACAAGGAGGAGCTGGTACCATTCCTTCTGAAACTACTCCAATCAATAGAAAAAGAGGGAATCCTCCCTAACTCATTTTATGAGGCCAGCATCATCCTGATACCAAAGGCTGGCAGAGACACAACAAAAAAAGAGAATTTTAGACCAATATCCTTGATGAACATTGATGCAAAAATCCTCAATAAAATACTGGCAAACAGAATCCAGCAGCACATCAAAAAGCTTATCCACCATGATCAAGTGGGCTTCATCCCTGGGATGCAAGGCTGGTTCAATATACGCAAATCAATAAATGTAATCCAGCATATAAACAGAACCAAAGACAAAAACCACATGATTATCTCAATAGATGCAGAAAAGGCCTTTGACAAAATTCAACAACGCTTCATGCTAAAAACTCTCAATAAATTAGGTATTGATGGGATGTATCTCAAAATAATAAGAGCTATTTATGACAAACCCACAGCCAATGTCATACTGAATGGGCAAAAACTGGAAGCATTCCCTTTGAAAACTGGCACAAGACAGGGATGCCCTCTCTCACCACTTCTATTCAACATAGTGTTGGAAGTTCTGGCCAGGGCAATTAGGCAGGAGAAGGAAATCAAGGGTATTCAATTAGGAAAAGAGGAAGTCAAATTGTCCCTGTTTGCAGATGACATGATAGTATATCTAGAAAACCCCATCGTCTCAGCCCAAAATCTCCTTAAGCTGATAAGCAACTTCAGCAGTCTCAGGATACAAAATCAATGTACAAAAATCACAAGCATTCTTATACATCAATAACAGACAAACAGAGAGCCAAATCATGAGTGTACTCCCATTCACAATTGCTTCAAAGAGAATAAAATACCTAGGAATCCAACTTACAAGGGATGTGAAGGACCTCTTCAAGGAGAACTACAAACCACTGCTCAAGGAAATAAAAGAGGATACAAACAAATGGAAGAACATTCCATGCTCATGGGTAGGAAGAATCAATATCATGAAAATGGCCATCCTTCCCAAGGTAATTTACAGATTCAATGCCATCCCCATCAAGCTACCAATGACTTTCTTCACAGAATTGGAAAAAACTACTTTAAAGTTCATATGGAACCAAAAAAGAGCCTGCATCGCCAAGTCAATCCTAAGCCAAAAGAACAAAGCTGGAGGCATCACACTACCTGACTTCAAACTATACTACAAGGCTACAGTAACCAAAACAGCATGGTACTGGTACCAAAACAGAGATATAGATCAATGATCAATGGAACAGAACAGAGCCGTCAGAAATAATGCCACATATCTACAACTATCTGATCTTTGACAAACCTGACAAAAACAAGAAATGGGGAAAGGATTCCCTATTTAATAAATGGTGCTGGGAAAACTGGCTAGCCATATGCAGAAAGCTGAAACTGGATCCCTTCCTTACACCTTATACAAAAATCAATTCAAGATGGATTAAAGACTTAAATGTTAGACCTAAGACCATAAAAACCCTAGAAGAAAACCTAGGCATTACCATTCAGGACATAGGCATGGGCAAGGACTTCATGTCTAAAACACCAAAAGCAATGGCAACAAAAGCCAAAATTGACAAATGGGATCTAATTAAACTAAAGAGCTTCTGCACAGCAAAGGAAACTACCATCAGAGTGAACAGGCAACCTACAAAATGGGAGAAAATTTTCGCAACCTACTCATCTGACAAAGGGCTAATATCCAGAATCTACAATGAACTCAAACAAATTTACAAGAAAAAAACAAACAACCCCATCAAAAAGTGGGTGAAGGACATGAACAGACGCTTCTCAAAAGAAGACATTTATGCAGCCAAAAAACATATGAAAAAATGCTCACCATCACTGGCCATCAGAGAAATGCAAATCAAAACCACAATGAGATACCATCTCACACCAGTTAGAATGGCAATCATTCAAAAGTCAGGAAACAACAGGTGCTGGAGAGGATGTGGAGAAATAGGAACACTTTTACACTGTTGGTGGGACTGTAAACTAGTTCAACCCTTGTGGAAGTCAGTGTGGCGATTCCTCAGGGATCTAGAACTAGAAATTCCATTTGACCCAGCCATCCCATTACTGGGTATATACCCAAAGGACTATAAATCATGCTGCTATAAAGACACATGCACACGTATGTTTATTGCAGCATTATTCACAATAGCAAAGACTTGGAACCAACCCAAATGTCCAACAATGATAGACTGGATTAAGAAAATGTGGCACATATACACCATGGAATACTATGCAGCCATAAAAAATGATGAGTTCATGTCCTTTGTAGGGACATGGATGAAATTGGAAATCATCATTCTCAGTAAACTATTGCAAGAACAAAAAACCAAACACCGCATATTCTCACTCATAGGTGGGAATTGAACAATGAGAACACATGGACACAGGAAGGGGAACATCACACTCTAGGGACTGTTGTGGGGTGGGGGGAGGGGGGAGGGATGGCATTGGGAGATATACCTAATGCTAGATGACGAGTTGGTGGGTGCAGCGCACCAGCATGGCACATGTATACACATGTAACTTACCTGCACGTTGCACACATGTACCATAGAGCCTAAAGTATAATAATAATAATAATAATAATAATAATAATAATAATAAAAAGAAAAAGAAAAAAAGAAAAACATTAAAAAAAAAGAAGAGAGGACTCAAATTATTAAAATTAGAAATAAAAGTGGTCACATTATAAGGGAATATTAGAAACAATTTTAGTTAACAAATTAGATAAACTTGGTGATATGGATAAATTCCTAGATATGCCCAAAGTACCAAAACTGACTGAAAAGAAGTAGCATATCTAAACAGACTTGTAACAAGTATAGATCTTGAATGAGTAATCTAAAAACGTTCTGGAAAGAAATGCCCACCTCCAGATGGCGTTGTTGGTGAATTCTACCAAATGTTTACAGAATAATTAATACCAATTTTCTCAAATTCTTCCAAAAAATAGAAGAGGAGAGAGAATACTCTCTAACTCATTTTATGAGGCCAATATTACCCTGCTATGAAAGCCCATAGATGACATAATAACAAAACTATTGATCAATATCCTTACGAATATAGATGCAAAAATCCTCAACAAAATATTAGCATACCAATTCCAGTAGCATATTACAAAAGTTATACACCATGACCAAGTGAAATTTGTCCCCTCCTGCCCCTGCCCTGGAATGTAGAGGTGGCTCAACATACAAAAATCAATTGAGGTAATACCTAACATTAAGAGAATCAAGGAAAAAACCCGCATGATTATCTCAGTTGATGAAGTAAAAGTATTTGACAAAATCCAATATCCTTTCATGATAAAAACACTCAGTAAACTAGAACTAGAAGGGGGGGACTTCCTTAACATTGTATGGGACAACTATGAAAAACCCTCAGATAACATCATAGTTAATAGTGAATGACTGAAAGCTTTTCTTCTAAGGTCAGGATTATGACAAGGATGCCTGCTTTCACCACATTGTACTTGAAATTCTAGCTGGAGCAAATGGGCAAGAAAAAGAAATAAGTGGTATCCACACTTGGAAAGGGAGTAGTAAACTATCAGTATTTGCAGATAACATGATCACATGAAAATCCAGGATCTTCTAGAGAATACACAAAAACATTGTATGATACAAAATCAACACACCCAAACCAATCTTATTTCTATAACCTAGCAGTGACAAATCTGAATTGAAATTAAGAAAACAGTTCATTTACACTAGCATCAAAAAGAACAAAATACATTAGAACAAATTTAGCCAAGGAGGTGCAACTTGTACACTGAGAACTATAAAGTATTGCTGAAAGACATTAAATAAATTAAACAGAAAGGCCTTCTATGTGTTGGATTAAAAAACTTCATATTGTTAAAATCACCACACTTTCCAAAGTAATCTACACATTGAATACAGTACCTCTAGAATCTGCCTTTTATTGCAAAAGCAAGCAAGCTGATCCTAAAATTCATATGGAATCACAAGGGACCCTGAGTAGCTGAAACAATATTGAAAAAGAAGAACAAGTAGAGGACTAAGCATTTCTGTTTTACTTAGTTATTTATTTATTATTATTATACTTTAAGTTTTAGGGTACATGTGCACAATGTGCAGGTTAGTTACATATGTATACATGTGCCATGCTGGTGCACTGCACCCACTAACTCGTTTTCAAACTTAGCGTAAAGCTACAGGTGCTGGCATAAGGATAAACAGAGACCAATGGACTAGAATTATGAATCCAGAAATAAACCCATACAACTATGGCCAATTGATTTTTGACAAGGGTGCCAAGATCATTCAATGAGGGAAAGAATAGTCATTCCAACAAATGATGCTTGGACAACTGTATATCCATATGCAAAAAAGTGGATCCTCATGCCATGTACAAAAATGAACTCAAAATTGATCCAAGACCTGTGTAAAAGTTAATGCTATAAGACTTTCAGAAGAAAACCTAGGAGTAAATCTTCATGACCTTGGATTTGGCAATGAATTCTTAGACATGACACCAAATCACAAGCAACAAAACAAAAAAATAGATAAAAATTGAACTTTATCAAAATTAAAAACTTTTGTGCACTATCAATAAAATAAAAAGACAACTCATAGAATGGAATGAAATATTTGCAAATCATATCTGATAAGGGTCTAGTATATATAATACATAAAGAAATCTTAGAACTCAACAAAAAGGCATCTTTATTAATAAATAGGCAAAGGATCTGAAGAGACATTTCTCCAAATAAGATATACGAATCACCAGTACACACATGAAAAGATACTTAATGGCATTGGTTATTGGAAAAATGCAAATCAAAATGATAATGATATACCAATTCATACACTTTAGGATGGCTATATAAAAACAAAAACAGAAAAAATTAAGTGTGGGCAAATGTCTAGAGAAATTGGAACCCTCATACATTCCTGGTGGGAGTGTACAACAGTACAGTTACTGGGGAAAACAATTTAGCAGTTCTTCAAAAAGTTAAACATAGAATTACCATATTACTCAGCATTTCCACTCCTAGATATATACCCTAAAGATTGAAAACATATATTCATACAAAGACATACACAAATATTCATAGCAGCATTACATAGTAGCCAAAAAAGTAGAAACAACCCAGTAATTCATTGCATTTTTTGGCTGAAAAATATCACATTGAATGAATATGCTATAATTTTTTTCCATTCATCAGTTGATGAATTATTGATCCATGCTGTGACATGGTTGAACCTTGAAAACATGCTAAGTGAAAAAAGCCAGACACAACAGACACGTATTGTATGATTCCATTTATAGTAAATATTCAAAATAGAGACAGAGCACAGATTAATGGTTGCCAGGGGCTGGGGGGAAGATAGACTAGGGAGTAACTGCTTAATGAGTATGCTATCTCGTTTGTGGGTGATAAAAATGTTCTGGAGTTAGACACTGATGATGACTGTACAACATTACAAATGCACTTAAAACCACTAAATTCTACACTTTAAATGATTAAAACAGTGAATTTTATGTTATGTGAATTTTACCTCAATAGAAAAATTAGGAAAATATCTGAACAGACACCTTACCAAAGGAGATATATAGATGGCAAATCAATACATATGCCCTAAACTTACAATGGGGTTACCTCTTGATAAATCTGTTGTTGAAAATACCGTGAGTAAAAAAAATGCACTTAATATATCTAACCTATTGAACATCATAACTTAGCCCAGCCTACCTTAAATCTGCTGACAACACCTACACTAGCCTACAATTGGGAAAAATTATCTAACACAAAACCTATTTTATAATGAAGTGTTGAATATCTCATGGAATTTGTTGAAAACTGTACTGAACGTGAAAAACGGAATAGCTGTATGGGAACTCCAAGTACAGTTTTTAGTGAATGTGTGTCATTTTCCCACCATTGTAAAGTTGAAAATTATAAGGCAAACCATCCTAAGTTGGGGACCATCTGTATATGGAAAGATGCCCAACATCATTTATCATTGCAAATTAAAAGAAATGAGATACCACTATGCACTTACTAGAATGGCTAAATTTTAAAAAAATTACAATACTAACTGATGGCAAGAGGAATTCTCATTCATTGCTGGTAGGAATGCAAAATAATGCAGCCACTTTGGAAGAAAATTGGGCAGTTTCTTACAAAGCTAAGCATAGTCTTTCCATGTGATGCTGCAATCTTGCACTTAGGTATTTACCAAACTGATCTGAAAATTATGTTCACACAAAAACCTGCAAATGTTTATAGCAGGTTTATCCATAATTGTCAGAAACTGGAAGTAATTAATATGTCATTGAATAGGGGAGTGCATAGACAAACTGTATGTCTGTAAAATGAAATACTCTTCAGCTATAAAAAGGAATGAGCTATCAACCCCCACAAAATGGGTGAATTTTAAATGCATGTTGCTAAGAAAAAGAAAAGCTAGTCTGAAAAAGGCAATATACTGTGTAATTCAATCTGTATGACATTTTGGAAAGGGAAACCTATAGAGATGGTTAACAGATCAGTGGTTGCCAAAAGTTTTTGGAGCAGGGAGGGCTGAATTGGTAAAAGACAGGGGATTTTTTAATGTGGTGATGATTATGTATGGCATTATAATAGTGGATACATGACATTATGTATAGGTTAAAACCCACTTATAGAACTTTACAGCATAAACAGTGAACCTTACTTTAGCAATTAAAAAAATCATTTGTGTGGTTGGGATCTTAGGATAGAATGCAGGCTCTGAGAATAAAAAAACTATATTTTAGGGAATGGGAGGGAGGAGATACTAACCTCGCTTTGGAATGAGTGGAGACTAAGACTAACAGCAAAAGAACTGTACCTGAGCATCACACTCTAGCTGGTAAAGTAATTTCTCATGCTGGACTGAGTTAACATTTCTGAAGTCACTATAAATGTATACTGGAATTATGTAAATGAATGATGGATGGGAACCAGATTTCTGATTGTTGGAGCGGAAGGTTACAGACAGCAGGGAGACAAAGACCAAAATGATCCACGTGGTCAAGGATTAATCTGTATAAACTCATATTTAGCTTAACATCCGTACAGATTGATACATACGGAACTATTTATAAATATGTGTATATAAGCAGGTTAGTACACACACATATTTTCCCTTGCTCTGTCAGCTAAGCGGGCCCAGAAGCAATTACACCCCAGTAGCAATTAACACACCCAGCACCCAGATCTTGGCTTCTAATACTGTTCCATGAAGGAACCAGCTCCTTAGTGAAACAGATTATTCTAGAGCTGGATCTGGGACTATATAGGATGATCCTGTAGCATCCTGTAGTGCCAGAAGGCAAGGAAGTGCTTATTGAAATAAAAACCACACAATGGGGTATATCAAAGGGACACTGGGGCCAACTGAAAGAGCTCCCAATGGCCCAAACTGGAACAATATGAGTCATGAAATAACATACTACTGGATTCTAACCCAAACTATAAAATAAATATCTATGAGGCCATATTGTTATAAAGAAATGATTGAATAAAATGAGGGAGAATATACAAATTTTTTGTGCAGGTTCATTGCAAATAATTTATGTAAATACTCTGCTGTCAAGGAGGCAAAGCATAATTTCCCACCTCTGAAGTGTGGGCTGTGCATAGTTACTTCCTTTTTTTTCTTTCTTTTTTTGAGACAGAATCTCACTCTGTTGCCCAGCCTGGAGTGCAGTGGCGCGATCTTGGCTCATTGTAACCTCCACTTCCCGGATTCAAACGATTCTCCTGCCTCAGCCTCCTGAGTAGCTGGGATTAACTACGCTGGCTAAATTTTGTATTTTTCGTACAGACGGGGTTTCACCAATTTGGCCAAGGTGGTCTCGAACTCATGACCTCAGGTGATCCACCCACCTCAGCCTCCCAAAGTGCTGGGATTACAGGCGCGAGCCACCATGTCTGGCCTGTGCATAGTTACTTCCTTTACAAAAATACAGTATAAAAAAGGGAAAAGCAAGTAATCTCATGACGGGGAAACCTGACAAACATTACCTCAGAGAGGTGATCAAGGTCAACACCAACAGTGATAAAAATCACGTTCATAAATACACACCCTTGATATGGTGTAATGAGAATCGTACTTTACTTTCATGGTCTTCCTCCCCTAAACTCATAAATCCCTGTCCAGTCATGAGAAAAACCCCAAGGGACATTCTACAAAATACCTCACTGGTCCTCCTCAAACTGTGAAGGTTGTTCAAAAGAAGCAAAGTCTGAGAAACTGTCATTGTTTAGAGGAGACTAAGGAAACACGATGACTAAATGTGGGATGTTGCTGGGCATAGTGGCTCATTCCTGTAATCCCAGTGCCTAGGAAGGCTAAAGTGGGAGGATTGCTTGAGGCCATGAGTTTGAGAGCAGCCTGGGCAACATAGTGAGGCCCCTGTCTCTAAAATAAATAAATAAATAAATACATGTATTGTATTGTATTTTTTTTTTTGAGACGGAGTCTTGCTTTGTTGCCCAGGCTGGAGTGCAGTAGCGTGATCTCGGCTCACTGCAAGCTCTGCCTCCTGGGTTTATGCCATTCTCCTGCCTCAGCCTCCTGAGTAGCTGGGACTACAGGCGCCCGCCACCACTCCCAGCTAATTTTTTGTATTTTTTTTTTTTTTAGCAGAGATGGGGTTTCACCGTGTTAGCCAGGATGGTCTCGATCTCCTGACCTCGTGATCCGCTCACCTCGGCCTCCCACAGTGCTGGGATTACAGGCGTGAGCCACCACGTCTGGCAAATGAATGTAATATTAGATCCTGGAATTAAAAAAGGACGTTAGGTAAAAACTAAGGGAATCAGGATGATGTATGGACTTTCATTAATAATAACGTATCAATATTGGTTCATTAGAGGTGACAAATGTATCATACAAATGTAAGATGTTAACAAAAGGGGAAGCTCTGTAGGGGGCATGGGGAAACTTTGTGCTATTTTTGCAACTATTCTGTAAGTCTGAAACTCTTCTAAAACAAAAAAGTTTTTATTTAAGAAAGCTATTGAGTTTACTTACCACATAAGGATACATTCACGGGTGATGCAGGCAGATGAGATCTTCCAGCTCACGTGTGATAGTGCCCAGAAGAGGCTCCACAGTGGTGAGTGCTCTAGGAGCCCTGCTCTCAGCAGCTGTGGTAGACTTTATTAGCAATAATTTACCGGACACAAACAGGAAGCAACTGTGACCTTAGACACATTCACAATGGTATCCATGTGACTTCTGGGTATAGCTGGTCAGTTCTCCTTTGTTTTCTCTCTAGCCATATCTCCTATCACTCTTCCCTTGATCACTCCACTCCAGCCACACTAGATTTTTTTCAGTTCCTCATAGCTGTCATATCATTTCTTACCTTGGGTTTCTTTCTCTGTCTTTTTCTTTTCCTTCCCTCTGATTTCCTTCCTCTCTTCTTTTCCCACTCTCCTCCCTCTCTCTTCTCTCGCTCTCTCTCCTCTCTCTCTCCCTCTTTCACTTCCTCCTGTGGCCTACTTGCCTTTCTGACAATTACTCATATTTGCAGAATAATATAGGTGAGGTAGTAGGAATGCAGTAGGGTAAGAAGGCAAGGGATGAGTGGGAGCAGACCTGCTACCTCTTTTACTTAGGATTGCAGTGTGTAGCAAATAAAAATATAAAACCCGTAGCCAAATTTGCATTTCAGAGAAACAATGAATCATTTCTTAGTACAAGTATAACCCAAATATTGCAAATTATACAGGGATACCTCATTTTATTGCATTTCATCTTATTGCACTTTGTAGTTATTATATATATATTTGCAAAGTGAAAGTTTGTGGTAACCCTGCATGGAGCAAGTCTATTGGTGCCATTTACCAACAGCATGTGCTCACTTTGTGTCTCCGTGTCTCATTGTGGTGATTCTTGTAATATTTTCAACTTTTTCATTATTATTATATCTATTATGGTAATCTGTGATTAGTCATCTTTGATATTACTGTTTTAATTGTTTTGAAGTGCTACAAACCATGCCTATATAAAAGGGAAATTAAGTGATGAATATTGTGGGGTTTCTGACTGCTCTACTGACCCGCTGTTCCCTCATCTCTCTCCTTCTTCTCAGACCTCTCTGTTACCTGAGACACACTATTAAAATTAGGTCAATTAATATCACTACGATGGCATCTCTAAGTGTTCAAGTGAAAGGAAGGCTCACATGTCTCTTGCTTTAAATAAAAAACCAGAAATGATGAAGCTTAGTGAGGAAGGCATGTCAAAAACCAAGAGCCAACCTTTCCCATCCACTATTGCCTACCCAATGACATCACTCTAGCAACTTTCCTCTCTCCCTCTCCCACACTGATAATTTCTTTCTCTCTCTTCTGTATGTTTCTCATGTTTCTAATATAAGCATGATATTATTTCTCCAATCGTAAAAACAAACAACCAAACCAAATCAAACAGAAGTTTCTCTCCTCTCCTTCACTCTTGAACCCTCTCTAATCAGCCTTTCACCTACCATGCCACTAAAGCTGCCCTTATCGGGGTTATAAAAAGCCTTATGGAGGTTTCACTGACCCACGGCTCTGCAGGCTGTACAGGAAGCATGGAAGCATCTGCTTCTGGGGAGGCCTCAGGGAGCTTTTACCCAGGGCGGAAGGCAAAACGCGAGCAGGCACTTCACATGGCAAAAGCAGGAGCCAGCAAATGAGGGGGGAAGATACTAAACACTTTTAAATGACAAGATCTCAAGAGAGGTCACTCACTATCACAATGACAGTATCAAGGGGGAAATCCACCCTTATAATTGAGTCATCTCCCAAGAGGCCCTACCTCTAACATTGTGGATGACATTTCGACATGAGATTTGGGTGGAGACAACATCCAAACTATATTAAACCTCCTAACTGAACTCTCTGCTTTCACATTCCACCCCCCCAACCCCTGCCCAGCCTAGACTCAGCACAGCAGAGTGACCCTATTAACCCAAAAGTTGAATTGTGTTATTTCCATATTCAAAACCCTGCAATAGCTCCCTATTACCCTCAAAGTAAAAGCCAAAATTCTTATAATGGCCCAAAAGGCTCTACACGAACTCCCACCCCGATGTGCCTTCTGACGTCATCTCACAATACTCTCTCCTTTTCTTCTGAGGGTCCAACCCACATGGCCCCACTGCTGTTTCTTGAATATGCCAGGCATATTCACTTGCCTGGAATGCTTTCCCCTGGATATTTGCAGGGGAAATAGATACTGCATTCACTCAAACTGAAAAAGCAAAATAAATGCTTATTTTTCCCCTTTATTCACAAATTTTCAGAATAATGAGCTGGTGCCATAGTAGCTTTCAAAAAATGTGAAGTGAATTTTATAAAATAAGAGAATTAAAATAAACCCTTGATTTTTAATACATTTTATGTGTTTAAACTATGGTAGCCATTATTGTTTTTGATGCTGAGATTGTCATTTTTGGCCAGTATGAGCCCTCTCAAATGCTATCCTAAGTCCTTTTGACATGACTTTTGATGGATTTTTTTGTGTGTTCTCAATCTGAAATTTGAATTAAAACCTATCTGCTATCTTTGTCTTATAACATGGACTATGAAATCAGAGCTATCTGAATTTAATTCCAGTTTTTACAGTATCAACCTGTGAAACTCTGAGAAAGTTACTTAACTCCTTAGAGTTCATGGTTCTAATTTATACAGTGAGAATAATAATACTTATTCAGTGGATGATATTGTTTGGCTGTGTCTCCACCCAAAATCTAACCTTGAATTGTAATCCCCATAATCTCCACAATCCCCATGTATCAAAGGCAGGACCAGGTGGAGGTAATTGGATCATGGGGGAGGTTTTCCCCGTGTTGTTCTCATGACAGTGCATGAGTCTCATGAGATCTGATGGATTTATAAGCATCTGGCATTTCCCCTGCTTCCCCTACTAACTTTGTCCTGCCACCCTGTGAAAAAGGTCCTTGCTTCTCCTTTTCTTTCCACCATGACTGTAAGTTTCCTGAGGACTCCTCAGCAATGTGGAACTGTGAGTCAATTATACCTGTTTACTTTATAAATTACCCAGTCTCAGGTATTTCTTCATAGCAGTGTGAGAACAGAATAATACAGTGGAGTTCTTCGAGAATTAAATGAGATGCAGTATATAGGGCACCAGGTGCAGAATTGATACTTGAAAATTGTAGTGTTCGTTATTAAAATTGGAGACAAAACCTTGTTATCATGCAAAAGTAGCCAGTTGCTTCACTGTTACACTTTAGGAGATGATGTTGTTAGAAGCATAAATCTAAGAATAATTTATATTTATTGTGTGCTTATGTGCAAAATGCCATGTTAAACATTATTGTTGTACTTCAGGTAGTCCTCTAAACAATCCTATAAGGCAGCATTAATATTAATATATATGTTTACTTACATGTGACATGTGAATACAATTTAATTCATTATAATATTATTCCTGTATTATAAATTATGAGTCTGTGGCTTAGAGAGGTTAACTCATTCATTCAAGTAAACTAGGAAGTGACAGAATTCAGAATAAAACCCTCTGACTCCAAAGTTTGAACACTTAATACTTCTGCTGTTATTTATTTTCTCTGTTTAGGTGTGTTATATTGTTTTGAAATAATAGCCTGGATAAAATGCTCTTCTAAGAACTCTCAAATTCCCGTGGATTATCTTGGCAATTATCATTTATTTACTTTATCTGACTGCTTTTTTTCCCAAAGACAATACTGCATTTTAAGCAATAGCCACCAATTGGAGCCAGAAACCGAGAACTTCATTGACAGCTTCTTGCAGGGAAGGAGAATTTATGTGAATAATTTAATGCAGGGAGAGGCAAAGACAGAAAGAACAAGAAGAGTGGCCCAGTCTTCTCTATTTTAAACTTTTATTCATATATCTTTCCTATTTTTAAATTTCTCTCTCTTTACTTTTTTCAGTGTGTTATTTCTGCTCATACAGTTAAAATGTTTAAGTTTTCATGTTAAGAATTTCCTCTGAAAATAATGATTTTAAAAGCCATTTGCAGCCTTTTACATCTGATGGAGTTTAGGTGTTCTGAAAGTCTTAATCACATTCTGGTAATTGCTCTTAGTATAGCATTGGATATGCTATAGACATTGTTGTTTTTTTATGGCTAAAAATCTCAGGAAGTCTTCGTGTTTTATAGACTTCAATATAACATCATTTAAAAATATTTTAGGAGAGTAAGTCCTATAGAAGACGCTGATGAGCTAATTGTTGTGTGAGAAATTTGACGGTGTCAAGAGAAAAACATACAAAAATCTTAGGAACTTATCCCAAATTTACGCTATGCAACTATTTTATAACAATGAATTGTTATTAAAAAATCCCATCTATGTCTGTTACAAAGATCTAAGCTGCTGTTAAACCTCCCTTGATCTTGAGCTCGTGACCTTAAGTGGTCCTTCCACCTTGGCCTCCCAAAATGCTGGGATTACAGGTGTGAGCCACCACTGCTGGCCAGACCGCTCTTGTAGAAAATCCGTCTATGCTAAAACAAAAATGTGAAAGATAAAAATCAATTATAGTTTCCATTGAGGTTCACTTCGCTGAAGTCTTAAACTGAAAGTTTAATTTGGACCTCATAATTGCTAAGACGTTTACAAACTGAGAATCAGCTCTGAGTAGTGGAAATACTACCCGATATCAACTTCAAGTAGTATCATGAAGTTATTTTCATTTTGCAGTGTACTTTCTTTAAAAAAAAATAGCTTCAAGGTTTTCCCCTTTCCTGCAGTGAACATATTTTCTCATAGAACTTCTCAAAGCTGAAATAATAGAATATCTTCTGACATAATTTTATAGGAATACTTATGGAGCCCTATTGTCTTTAGAAAATTATGATGATTTTCTCCCTTTAATAACTCTGATCATGCCAGTAAATGTTAATTCAATGGAAAAGTATGGCAAGGAGCCCAGAGGCGTCTGGGCAGAAGCATTATTACTTCGGGGGGATTAGGAAGAGACTTATTGAATTAGAGAGCTCCCCAGCCATTTCTACCTATGATTTTGCATAATGATGCCCATCAATCTCAAACTACTTCTCTTTGCTCCCTTTCCGTAATCTGTCAGGTGCTAAATTGTATGTTTAAAGATGCTGGTGGAAAGCAAAAGTAAATCTACCTGCAAGATCCTCTGGGTTATGAGTGATGCCAGCTGGCAAAGTCTCATTACCTTCGGAAGTGTTCTGATGTCTCACAGACACAGGCTCTTTGTGTCACATGACTACATTCTGTGTATGGCTTCAGCTTCCTTTTCTCTGCTTCTTTGATCACAGCCTGTCTGCTCCCCTCTGCCATTGCCCCAGCATTCCACCACTAACCAGTTCTTCCTCTTCCTGGACACTCTTTAAGCTCTCAACACTTATGCCTCACCACTGGTATCCCTACCTCAGAATTCTCCTCTCATTCAGTTCCTCCCACCCGTTGATGTCATTCTCTAGAATGTGCTGCTTTTATCTTGGCACCAACTTTGAAGGCTCCCCAAGGACTAATGGATTAAATCCAAAATCTTCAGTTAGGGTCTTCACAATGTAAACTCATTCTCTATGAGGCTCCAGAACGAATTCTTTACTTCATCCAATCAGGTGCCCTCAAAGTCTGTGATGAATTCAAGGGCACGCATCTTATAGGGAAAAGGTTAGCAAATTTTTTCTATCAAGGGCCAGAGAGAAAATCTTTTGGGTTTTGTAGATACTGTGGTCTCCGCTGCAGCTATTCAGTTCTGCCACTGTGATACTAAAGCATCTGTAGACAATGTATAAACAAATGAGTTTGGCTGTGTCCCAGTAAAACCTTATTTATTGACTTGGACATTTTAATTTCATATAATTTTCATGCATCATGAAGTTTTATTCTTCTTTTGATTTTCTTCAACGTCTTTAAATTGTAAATAGCAGTCTTAGCTCACAGACCATACAAAAATGGGAGGCAGACCGGGTTTGACCCACAGGTCACACTTTGCCACTCTCTGTTCTAGGAGATCGCTGGTCATGAGCTTTTGACTTGCTCTTGACTTGCCCTGACTTGCCACAGGGTGGCAAGAGCAGGCCCTCCTCTCCCCTTGATGGCATCCTTTGTCATGTGAAGTGCAGATCAGCCCAGCAGCTGAGTCTCTAATGACCTACTTAGAAGAAGGTCCCCCGACTAACCATACGGCCAGGAGAAGGTGGAATACCATTCCCTGTGACTGGAGCACTGGGCAAGGAGCAGATGGGGCCCTTTGGAGAAAAGGCAAGTCCAAGCTATTAACAACATGCATGACCTCCTCCTCCCACTAAGTCCCACTGGAGTCCTTCTGGGAACTAAAACCTCACAGCTAAATAGTCTCCTTTCAGTATTAGGTGAGGCACCTGACCTGCAGATAAAGGTCACTGACACACACATTCCCTGGCAAGTCTTCAGATAGTGTTGGTCGTCGTGTCATTTAATAGGGACTCTGAACCTGCAGCTTAATGCTTCTATGGAGCCAGAGAGCTTTTCTGTCTGTCCACTGCTAAAGGGAGGCACTATTCACCTTCAGCTTCCTCCCTAATTTCCAGACCTAGAAGACAGCCCTCTGTGCCTTGCCTGAAAACCAGATACAAGCACTTCTAAATCAGGAAGATCAGCGTGTCTCCAAGTTGCCTGAGAATTTCTTCAGGAGTGCTAGCAGGGGAAGGGACAATGTTGGAGGTGATGGGAAGAGAGTGTGCTGAGTTCGCCTTTTCAATTTTATCTTTTCTCCTGCAGTTGGATTGTTACCAATGAGACCTTTGAGGGAGGAAGCCAGGAGGCAAAGGCCCGGAACTCGGTGCTGAAGTTGCATGGCTATCAATGGCCACTAGAGGATGCCAGAGCCCGAGATTGGGGAGCCCAAAAAGGCACCATCTCCTTCAACCGCCTGGAGAATTACTAGCAGCCAAGAAGTGAAAGCAATAGATAGGGTGGCAATAGACCATAAGGAAGTACTGCTCTGCCTGACCATGTGGAGGGGGACAAGCAGGATCTCAAAGTATCCAGAGCCTTAAGGCACAATGGACCAAGTAACTTCTTACTTTATCTAAGGGCAATGACTGAGGCAGATAACTCATGGATCCGGGCTAGGAGTGAGAAGTGCTTTATGGCTGCAGTGAAACACGCAGATAAACTCCCTACCTTCATGAATCCTACATTAAAATCATTAAATAAATAACAGGAAGTGCTGGGGAGTAAAATAAAGAATAAGAAGTGGGGTAGGGTGTAGAGGCTTGAACAGTAGCCAAGACCATGTTCAGATGACAGCAGGTCAGAAAACAAAGGAAGATAAAAAAAATGCTCCTTCTCAGCCCGCAGTGAAGAGCAGCGAGCTTAGCCACAGAGGTCTTGCCCACTGTGCTGTCTGCTTCTCCCAATGATAACCACCCCAATCTGCTTTTAGGAATTCTTCAAAGTAAAGAAAGTATGTGGAATCCAGAGGAAGATGGTCATTTGTTTAGGAAAACAAAATTGTAAAATTGGTCTTGTTCTGGGTGCGGTGGCTCACGCCTGTAATCCCAGAACTTTGGGAGGCCGAGGTGGGTGGATCACGAGGTCAGAAGATCGAGATCATGCTGGCCACCATGGCGAAACCCCAGCCCTACTAAAAATACAAAAATTGGCTGGGTGTGGTGGCGCGCACCTGTAATCCCAGCTACTCAGGAGGCTGAGGCAGGAGAATCGCTTGAACCCAGGAGGCAGAGGCTGCAGTGAGTGGAGATCATACCACTGCACTCCCAGCCTGGTGACAGAGAGAGACTCCGCCTCAAAAAAAAAATTGGTCTTGTACCCTGGAGACTAGCATAAATTGTAGAAGGTTAATTACAATCAGTAATTAAAATCCAAGAAAATTTAAGTCAACATGGGTGAATTGGTTGAGTGCAGAGGGCAGTAAAATCTTGTTATGATTCTTAAGGTTGTTTAGTGGATACAGATTCTGACTCATGCTAGACATTGTTAGAGCTGATCTTAAAAATATGAATGTTAAAATAATAAGGGAAACCACTAACAACAGGAATACACTGTATAATTTTTCAGCTGTTTGAGAAAAACACTAGTCCTAAAGGACTCGTGGGAAAGCTGATGGCCCCCACCTCAATGGTAATCCACTGGAGCCCAGGACTGAAGGAAGGGTCAAAAGCAGCCAACTGATATCAAGGGATCAACAGTGGGACATTTCCACTGTGGGTATCTCTGAGAAACCCACAGCATTGAAGAGTCAGCTTGGAACATCTAGATCGCGATACTACCAGTAGCCAATACCAACTCCGTTTTCTACAGACCTAGCCCTGAAGCAAGAAAGTGAGCAAACAAGGGAGAAGCTGACCACGTCTCTACGACCTATTGCAGACTTCTATGACTAGAGCTGACCCAAGCCTGCAGAAGGAAAAAACTAAGTAAGATGGAATTTGGAGTTCTCATTATCACACTGGATTGGGTCTCTAAATGTCAAAAACAAAAAGACAATTTATATGTTATCTACAGGTGATCTAAAGAATTGTGAGACTCGTCCAAGATTTCACCCATGGGCAAGGAATGGTCTGTTTGATGGAGTAAGTTCACTGAGAAGTGGTGACATAGAATAAATGTGTTTTATAATTGTATTCTATTAAGCTCAGCCCATTCAGTATAATTGTTGCATTAAAATCAGATGAATTTTGAAACAAGGCGAAAGTATTAAATAACACCAAGAGGGATTTTTACATTAATGAACTAATGATCTTTATAACAATGTTACTCCTTTCTTTGTCCTTCCCTGCTAGCTCCCCTTCAGTCCACTAAGGAGATTTTCCTTTCTCTTGCCTCCTTGAGCTTCTAATTTGCCTCATACTCTACGCATTCTATAAACATAATATGAACTCCACCTCCGCTTGTCTCTCTTGTGGTCAGAAGCCCTTCTCTGCCTACATGTCCTTTACCCATAAGAATTAAAGGGTGGCTTCATCAATGTGCTGCTGTGTGGCCTTGAGGAAATTACATAACCTCACTGGATTTCAACTGATCATCTGTTAAGTGCAGAGAAAATTTTCTCCTTTGAAGATTAGATAAAATAATGCTTGTAAATTGAGTAAAATGGCATATGGCACATAATAATAAATGGTATTAACAGTTATCAGTGAAACAGATTAGTGGTAAGAGAAATCTACCAAAATATTTCATTTTCTTTCAAGAGCAGAAAATGAGCCTTCTCTGTAATATGTGCATTTTTAATCTAGCATATAGAAAAGTTTAGGATGCATTGCCTGATGATGATGATTATAATGACAATGAAATGGTAACAACAGCAGTAATTATTATGACAAAAAGATACCCCACAATTGTAAGAACCAAATGCAAATGTCTCAGGAAAAATACCAGTGTGGATTATGGGACCTAGTAGGTTATTACTAGGAACTGACAGTAACAGGAAGATTATGCTGAGATACTGTAATTGGAGATGTGAGTGGCTCAAGTCCAGCATAAATTCCATGCTGTCTCCAGAGCAAAACCAAACACATAAATAGTGGTGGCCATTAGAGAATATATATGTATGTTTTGTTTTTGCTTTTGTTTTTATTTTAATTTTCTTGCTCAGTCCCAGGCTGGAGTGCAATGGCGCAATCTTGGCTCACTACAACCTCCGCCTCCTAGGTTCAAGTGATTCTCCTGCCTCAGCCTCCTGAGTAGCTGGGATTACAGGCATGTGCCACCATGCCTGGCTAATTTTTGTATTTTTAGTAGAGATGGGGTTTCACCATGTTGGCCAGACTGGTCTTGAACTCCTCACCTCAAGTGATCCGCCCGCCTCTGCCTCCCAAAGTGCTGGGATTACAGGTGTGAACCACTGTGCCCAGCCCATTAGAGAATATTTGATAAATATTTGGTGTGTAACATTCAGATAAACACTGCAGACCACTTTCAGTCTTTTCAGCTGTTCTTGTACATAGAGTAGTATAATATCATATTTAAACATGAAGGACAGCAATGAAACTGTTTAACTTCAGCACCACCACATAATGTCAGAAACATTAAAAGAAGATGCAAATGTCTAAAGCTATAGGAATTGTAATTTGGAGTAAGCAATGGGTTCTATGAAAAAAATTGCTTCTGACAAAACGAATTGCAGTTTTGATAGAATTATAAAATCACTCATTTGTGGGAAGGCAGTTATATTTGAACATTATCAAATCCTTTGCCAATTATTCATGCAATTTTAAACAATTCAGATTAGACTTCAACATGAGCTATCACTAAATGAAACGATTCAATGAAAACTGGCTCAGGGTCTGTAGATAAAGAGGTCACAGTAAAAACAATATGTGAAGCTGGAATTGGGGCTTGAGTGGGATTACTCTTTCCAGGGTTAATATCTTTATTAACAGAGCAGGTGATGGAGTAGCAGTGTGAAATGTTGCATTAGGTCTTTTCAGGTGAGTCTTTAAATATAAGAAAAAACAACAATGGGAATAAAAACCCAGAGAAGTAAAAAATTACAGCAGGAAATTAAAAGCTGCCTTTTAGATTGTAAAATTCAGTCTAAATTATGTGGTGCAAAGTATCCCGAGTTACTGAATAAATTCATAGAGTTTATTTAGAATATCTGGTGATGCCTAGGAGGCAATTGGCTAATAGCAGGCAGGAAATTTGAGATAAATTCATGATAACAGTGTCTTTTTGCATTCTAGACTTCTCACCAAAAAGAGTTCAAATTGATCTTTGTATACTTTGTAAAATGGTGAAAACTGGGAACTAGAAGTCCAAATGTTAACTGAAAGACAATAGGATAATAATGGCTGTGTATAGGTTAATTGGGAAAAGTAGATTTAACTTTCCAAAAGGCTATGCTGTCTTCCTATTTATTTTGATAGCAATTTAAAAAATAGATATGAGAGATATGGAATTAAAATAGAATACTGGAACATTTTGGGGAAAGATAGAAAAATAAAGTACAATAAATGCCAGATCTATATTGCTAAAGAGCCTGCTGAGGTATCTGTTTCTATAAACTTTAGACATAATTCACTATTGACAAAGTTGAGAGAATGTAACTTGGAAATGGAATAAACGTGCAAACAGAGAAATATCATTTATCAAAATTGTCATCAATTAGATTAGAGTTTTTGAACTGGAAAAGACCTTAGAGATCTGCATTTTATAGAGGAGTAAACTGAAACTCAGAGTGATTTAGTAACTTGCTGAGAATGACATAGCCATTCTGAAGCAGACATTATCTCCTGCTCCTATGCTCACCCTGCTCAGCCACGACTGGTCACTGGGTCAATGATGATATAATTGCTATGGCTAATTTCTCTCCTTGTTGAAAAACTGGCTAAGAGCTTAGATTCTGCAGCCAAGCTATTTGGATTCAAATCCTGGCTCTACTGTTTTCTAGTATGGTAACCTTAGCCTCTCTCTCTTCCCTAATCTGTATAATGGGGATAATAATAACACTTGCTTCATAGTATTGATGAAAGGATTAAATTAGTTAATGTGTGTAAAATGTTAGAAGTCCAGATTTTATGCTGCTGAATTTCATATAAAACATCACAGAGATTTTTGAAATGCTTTCATGGAATTTATGAAACAAGGAAGAATTCATCCCAAATATAATAGGAAGATCTACTCTTAGAGGTTTTCCTCATATTTTGGTTGAGAGGGGATCCAAAGTTATTTCTGGAAAACTGTATATTTTCTTTGTAGTTTGTAGTGAAACACCTATGAAGGTAGTCTGTAATCATCATTGCCCAAGTCAGGTGCATTCTATAGTTGGGCCTTCACATCACATGGAGGATTGGATACATATACATATATGTGTATATGTATATGAATATACATGTACATGTATATACATATATGTACATGTATATACATATATGTATATGAATATACATGTACACATGTATACATATATGTATATGAATATACATGTATACATATACAAATAACTTTTAAAAAATATTATTTCAGTTATTCATCCTTGTGACTTAGGAAAAAGCAAGAGCAAGAAAGAATCCTTTACTTAGATGATGATTGAGAACATACTTGAGTACAAAACAGCACTTAACTGAGAAAACTCAAACTTCTTATTTCCTTAGGTGTCTAATGTGTTTCAAACATTTTGCATGTTTTCTTAGGAAAGGAAAGCTAATAATTGCATTAAAAATGTTTTATTATGGAGGATTTCATGCTATAGAATGATTGATATTGTATCAATTGTATTAGTCTGTTCTTGCACTGCTATAAAGACATACCTGAGACTGGGTAATTTATAAAGAAAAAAGGTTCAATTGGCTCACATTTCTGCAGGCTGTACCAGAAGCATAGTGACTTCTGCTTCTGGGGAGGCCTCAGGGACCTTTTACTAATGGCAAAGGCAAAGTGGGAGAAGGCTTCTTACATGGCAGGAGCAAGACCAAGAGAGAGAGGAGGGAGGTGCTACACACTTTTGAGTGACCAGATCTCATGAGAGATCGCACTTTCATGGGAACAGCACCAAGGGGGAAATCTGCCCCAATTCTCCATTTCCCCTCTGCATGCCCTAGTAGAGATTCTCCATGAGGGCTCTGCCCCTGCAGCAGACTTCTACATGGACATTCAGGCTTTTCCCTACATCCTCTGAAGTCTAGGCAGAGGCTCCCAAGCCTCAGCTTTTGCACTCTGCACACCCACAGGTGTAACACTGCATGGAAGCTGCCAAGGCTTATGACTTGCACCCTCTGAAGCAGTGACCCTAGCTGTACCTGCACCCCTTGGAGCCAAAGCTGGAGCTGGAGCAGCTGGGATGCAGGGAGCAGCGTCCCAAGGTTGCACAGGGCAGCAGGGCCCTGGATGTGGCCCACGAAATCATTCTTCCCTCGTAGGGCTCTGGGCTTGTAATGGAAGGGGCTGCTATGAAGGTCTCTGAAATGCCTCTGAGGCATTTTCCCCAATGTCTTTGCTATTAGCATTTGGCTCCCTTTTACTTACGCAAATTTCTGTAGCCTGCTTGAATTCCTCCCCTGAAAATGGGTTTTCTTTTCTACCACATGGCCAAGCTGCAAATTTTTAAAACTTTTGTGCTCTGCTTCTCCTTTAAATATAAGTTTCAGTTTTATGTCATTTCTTTCCTCATGCATATGAGCATAGGCTGTTAAAAGCAGCCAGGCCACATCTTGAACACTTTGCTGGTTAGAAATTTCTTCCACCGATACCCTAAATCATCACTCTCAGGTTCAAAATTCCACAGAACCCTAGGGTAGGGGCACAATGCTCTCAGGTTCTTTGCTAATGCATAACAAAAGTGACCTTTGCTGCAGTTCTCCATAAGTTCTTCATCTCCATCTGAGACCTCATCAGCTTTGATTTTTATTGTCCTTATCACTATCAGCATTTTGGTTACAACAATTTAACAAGTCTCTGAGAAGTTCCAAATTTTCCCTCATCTTCCTGTCTTCTTCTGAGACCTCCACATTATTCCAACTTCTGCCAGTTACCCAATTCAAAAACTGCTTCCACATATTTAGGTATTTTTATATAGGAATGCCCCACTCCTTTGTATCAATTTTCTGTATTAGTCCATTGTTGCACTGCTCTAAAGAAATACCTGAGACTGGAAAAAAGAGGTTAAATTGGCGTCCTAGTTCTGCAATCTGTATGGGAGGCATAGTGGCATCTGCCTCTGAGGAGGCCTCAGGGAACTTTTACTCATGGTGGAAGGCAAAGCAGGAGCAGACTTCTTACATGGCAGGAGCAGGGCCAAGAGAGAAGGGGGAGGTGGTACACACTTTTAAATGACCAGATCTCATGATAACTCACTCATTTTCATGGGAACAGCAACAAGGGGGAAATCCACCCCCATGATCCAATTCAACATGAGATTGCAATTCAACATGAGATTTGGGTGGGGACGCGGATCCAAACCACATTACCACCTGAGGTGAAAAGCTTGTCAACTCATGGCCAACCTTATTTAATCTATACAGCTTCTCCAGTGGTATAATGGAGGTGGCTTGCACCAGTTGGAAAGAATGGATTGTGAGTGTCTCTTCCCAGCTGTAAGTTCTAGATTTCATGCTGCTAAATTTAATACAAAATATCATAGAGATTTTTGAAATGCTTTTATGGAATTTATGAAATGAGGAAGAATTTATATCAAATACAATAGGAAGATCTACTCTTAGAAGTCTTTTTCTGCATTATTTTAGTTGGGAGAGGATCCACAGTTATTTCTGGAAAACTTTGTATATTTTCTTTGTAATTAAACACCTGGGAAGGTAGTCTATAATCATCATTGCCCAATACCGATAACTTGAAATTTGTCGTGGCGGGTGTATTTGTACCACGGCAATCAGCAGATGATACAAATAACACCAGTCAGGCCCTCATTCCACTCAAGCTGGTTGTTAAGCATTTACTAGTACACCACTATGTTTCTCGGTTTTCCCTTTCACAATATTTTGAGGCAAATCCCAGAAATGATATTATATTATTTGTAAATATTTTAGTATGTAGCCACCCCCCAAAATTAACAATAAGTGTTTACTATCCAATTACCAATCATGGCTGGGTGTGGTGGGTCACACCTCTAATCCGAGCATTTTGGGAGGCTAAAGTGGAAGGATTGATCACTTGAGCTGGGAGGTTGAGAGAGCAGTGAGTAGTGATCATGCCATTGTACTCCAGCCTGGGTGACAGAGCAAGGCCCTGTCTCAAAAAACAGACAAACCCCATCAAAAACCCAAGAAACAAATTATTTATCAGTAATCAAATTTCCAACTTTCTTTCTCTGTTTGAATTAGGATACATGTAAGGCCTCTTCAGGGTAATTCGTTGATATGTTTGTTGACTCTCTTTTAACTTATAGGTTTCATCTCTTCTTTATTTTTTCACTTGCAATTTATTGAAGAAATTAGTTTGTTTTGAGGTTGTTCCCTACAGTGGTGATTTTGCTGACTATATTCCTGTGAAATACAATTAGCAAATGTTACCACGTTGTTAAACGTGTTATTCTGTTCTTTGTCTTTCCTGTAAATTCACTGTTGGATCCAGAGTCTTAATCAGACTCAAGTTCAATTTTTAGAAATTTTATTTATTTATTTATTTATTTATTTATTGCCAAACTGATCTGTCCTTTAGTTAAGAGGCACGTGATATTCGGTTATCTCTTGTTTTGTGATATTATCAGCTGTCAATAATCATTACTTAGTCTATTATTTCGTTAGGAATTGCAAAATGGTGATGTTCAAATTCAAATGTATTATAGAATATTTCTATAAAGAGATAACTTCCTTCATCTTCTACTTTATAATCCAGTGGTACAGTTTATATAAGAAAAGCAGGATAAGTGGTTGAATTCTTTATTTACTGGTTTTAAAAATAATGAGTTGGTTTCACTGGCACATCTTAAATCAATTCAGCAGTTTTTTCCTTCTTTTTCTTTTGAATATTATTATGATCTCATGAATCTAAACATATTTGATGTGTTTCAATACATTGCAGTTGTTATTCTCATTGAGCCTCAAAGTATCTCTTCTTTGGCTAGTGGGAGTCTCCTTCAGTCAGCTTCAGAGTCCTTTTCACAGGACTGCAGTTGTCTTTGGAGGTTTCCTCATGATCTTGTGCATTTCTTGCCTCAGACCTGGGATCAGCCATTTTTTAAAGAGCCTTGTTTCTTTTCAGTGGGGAATGGTATTTAGAGAACACGATCCAGGTGGCCTTTTAAGGGCACAGGGCTAAGAAATGGTTTCTTTTATGCTGTTTTTTTAAAAAAGATAAAATAAATTACGAGTTTAAACTGATACTTCAAATTCAAGATTACAATGTTTGTATGTAAATCTTCTTTTATCTGTATCTCCTTTTGCCTATGCCAAGGATCTTATCAATTACAGTGAGAATGATAGAGTTAAAAATATTAAAGATATCCAATAATTACTTATTTGCTCTATTATACATAATAGTCTCTGAATAACAATGCCTACATTACTGCTAACAATATGATAACTAAAAAGTTTGACCTTTCATTTTATTTTACTTTTTGCACATTTTTTGATGAGACATATTCCACTGGGGCTATACAGTCAAGTGTGTTTTAATGTTATTTGAAATTATCTTGCCATCAACTGGACACACACTTAGTTATATTTATTTCATAATATTTTAAAAGATTTTATTTAAATTTTATTTCTTTTTATAGTTAAGTGAAATACATTCTTCCAGAGTCAAATCTCTAAAACAAGGTGTATCTCAAGAAGTCTACCTTATTTCCTCCCTCCCCCATATATAGCCATTTCAACAATTGTTATGGTTTATCTTTTTTTTTAAATAAGCACCAAAAGTTTGACAATCACTGGACTGTAGTTTATTCCATCACTTATCTCCTGGTGAATATTTATTCATCAATAGGGTGTTTCTATTTCCCTAGGCCTTTCTAAAAGATTGCTTTGTCAAATTTTTGCAGATTTGCCTATCTAAGAGTGCAAAATGGTATATCAGTAAAGTTTTCATTTGCCTCTTATAGTTGAGAACCACTTGCATTTTTTTCTGGGCTGTAGCCCATTTTTCTATAAGGCTAATGGAAATTTTGTTCCCTATTTTCAGAAGCTCTTCATGTTACAGGGACATTAACCTTTTGTGTGATATATGCTGTAAATTTACATTTTCTCCCAGTTCACCACTTTATTTTTACTTTGCTTATGGTCTCTTTCCAAGCAAAATATTTTTTATTTCTATTTAATAAATTTTTTCTTAAATCATTTGGTCCCATCTGGGAGTCTTATAGGGAGAGAGATGTTTGTTCCAGGATTAGTCATTGGTGAGAAAGTTTAACAATGGGAACTTTAGGAGAAAATAAATCAACACTGCTGGAATATGGAATTTAGCACAATGTACTTAGATGCTCGATAATCCTTGTGACTTCTTCATGATTGTTAACAGGTGTTCAATGGTGTTGGCTGGAAGAAAGTTCAAGCTGGGCCCATTAAATTCTCTCTAGGCTTTGTGATCTTATTCTCTTCTTGGCTTCTGAACAAGTTGGTGCATGAATGCAGTTTTTATAAAGCATTGATGCTTCACACTGTGCTTATTTGTAAAGCAATTCATGTAATAAAAATAGATAGAGTCCTGACACATTGGAAGCCTCTGGAAATGTGGAGAGTGGATTATATTTACTCCCTGGAGTGAGCTAATTAAGAGAATTCAATGAAAATTCTGTTACCAATTTAGATTTTCTGCTTTCATCTCCTTATATATATCTACAGGTGCATAGCAGTCATCATGTGACTCATATAGCTCCACTTGTTCTTTAACTCAGCTTCAGTGAGGTGGTTTACAATTCAGATGTTGTAATTTCCTTTTATGGAGATTATGTGCATGAACTCAGAAGGAGTAGAGACTTTATACTGGAAGTCAATTCCTATCTTTTTTTTTTTTATTTTGGGGGGAAGTTTCAGAAATATGGATGACTACAAGCCCTGACATAAACATTGATATCATCTTATATTTGTTTTTTATGTTTTTCATATTTGTTGGGTATTTTCACATAAATAATCTTACAAGAACTGCATGAAGTAGATGGGGCTTTATATCCATATATCATGCATGAGAGAATTCAGAAATTTTAAATGACTTGCTCAATGACTCACAACTTATAAATAAAGAAGTAAGGGCTTGTACTAAGGTCTAGCTACAGCTATAGGGCTCTTTGGAAGTTAGGCTCATCCTTTTGTTGAAGTGCAGTAGAGCAGTTTTTTTTTAAATTTTAAGAAACAGGGCCTTGCTCTGTCTCCCAAGTTGGAGAGCAGCGGTGCAATCATAGCTCACTGCAGCCTAGAACTCCTGCTTCAGCATCCCTGGTAGCTAGAACTACAGTTGTGTGCCATCACACCCAGCTAATTTTTAACTTTTTTGTAGAGATGGGATCTCAGTATGTTTCCAGGCTTGTCTGGAACTCCTTGGCCTCAAGCAATCCTCACTCCTTGGCCTCCCAAATTCTGAGATTACAGGTTTGAGCCACTGTGTAGTAGAGCAGTTTTATTAAAAGAAAAAGATGTTGTTTGAATGTTATGATTCCTCACACTAGATTAAAGAGGAAAAAAGAGGCATATTCTATTTTGTAGTAATATAATATGTAGGTTGTTTGGGAGCCAAGGGAAAACTTTTCCCATTCACCCTCTGAAGTTTCACTGAAAAATAAACTTACAAAAGGCAACTGAATTGGAGAAAAGGCATACAAATTTTTAAATGTAAATACATGGAGAACAGAGTGGTTACTCACCCACCAATGGGGATCAGAATCTTATATATTGATACCATCCTAAGGTTACAGAAAGACAGGTAACTAGAATCCTGGCCAAACAGGTTATGAGAGGGAGGAGAGGAGAAATTCTGTTGAGGGACAATAAAGGATTACTAAGGAGAATAAATGGATCTGGGAACAAAAATTAGCTTGTAAATAGTTCTCTTTGGAATTGGAATGAGGCTGGTAGGCAGACATTATCTTGGGAAAGGGTCTGTTCAGGTGTGGTTATCTTCTTGGTCTTACATGGAGAGGAAGAAAAAAAAAGATTGTCTTTTTGGTGGCCCAGGACTTGAGGCAGATAAAGGAATCTCAGCCTGGCTTTGGTAGTGTAATGAAGGAGAAGTCAGGGAGATCTTGAGGCTTCTTCTTTAGTTCAGCATGTCAAAGCACCGTGTTTTGGGATGTTGGCTTTTGGGCCTCAATATAGTGTAAAAGAGTTGTATGATTGTAAAAGGGAAAAACTATGGGTATTGTCTAGTCAACTCTTGCCCTACAGAGAGGAAACACAAGTTCTGTGATGATTAAATGGTCTTGAACTCCTGGCCTCAAGCAATCCTCTCACCTTGGCCTCTCAAAGTGCTGAGATTGCAGGTGTGAGCCACCACATCTGACCCTGTGATGGTTAAATGGTTTGTCTCAAGTCTTGTCATATGTTGTTGGTGCAGCCTGATCTCTGTTTATTGAGGAGACAGAAAAGGTGACTGTCATGGGTATCACTGGCTGGAGCCAGCATTGCAGGCAGTAAAATAATTTACCAAGACCGAGGTGGAGCCAAGATGGCCGAATAGGAACAGCTCTGGTCTATAGCTCCCAGCATGAGCGACGCAGAAGACAGGTGATTTCTGCATTTCCATCTGAGGTACCGGGTTCATCTCACTAGGGAGTGCCAGACAGTGGGCGCAGGTCAGTGGGTGTGTGCACCATGCGCACGCCGAGGAAGGGCGAGGCATTGCCTCACTCGGGAAGCACAAAGGGTCAGGGAGTTCCCTTTCCTAGTCAAAGAAAGGGGTGACAGACGGCACCTGGAAAATCAGGTCATCCCCACCCAAATACTGCGCTTTTCCAAAGGGCTTAAAGAACGGGGCACCAGGAGATTAATATCCCGCCTCTAGCTCAGAGGGTCCTACGCCCACTGAGTCTTGCTGATTGCCAGCACAGCAGTCTGAGATCAAACGGCAAGGCGGCAGCGAGGCTGGGGGTGGGGCGCCCGCCATTGCCCAGGCTTGCTAAGGTAAACAAAGCAGCTGGGAAGCTCGAACTGGGAGGAGCCCACCACAGCTCAAGGAGGCCTGCCTGCCTCTGTAGGCTCCACCTCTGGGGCAGGGCACAGACAAACAAAAAGACAGCAGTAACCTCTGCAGACTTAAATGTCCCTGTCTGACAGCTTTGAAGAGAGCAGTGGTTCTCCCAGCACGCAGCTGGAGATCTGAGAATGGGCAGACTGCATCCTCAAGTGGGTCTCTGACCCCTGACCCCCAAGCAGCCTAACTGGGAGGCATCCCCCAGCAGGGGCAGGCTGACACCTCACACGGCTGGGGCTGGCCGGGTACTCCAACAGACCTGCAGCTGAGGGTCCTGTCTGTTAGAAGGAAAACTAACAAACAGAAAGGACATCCACACCAAAAACCCATCTGTACATCACCATCATCAAAGACCAAAAGTAGATAAAACCACAAATATGGGGAAAAAACAGAGCAGAAAAACTGGAAACTCTAAAAAGCAGAGCACCTCTCCTCCTCCAAAGGAATGCAGTTCCTCACCAGCAACGGATCAAAGCTGGATGGAGAATGACTTTGACGAGCTGAGAGAAGAAGGCTTCAGACGATCAAATTACTCTGAGCTGCGGGAGGATATTCAAACCAAAGGCAAAGAAGTTGAAAACTTTCAAAAAAATTTAGAAGAATGTATAACTAGAATAACCAATACAGAGAAGTGCTTAAAGGAGCTGATGGAGCTGAAAACCAAGGTTCGAGAACTACGTGAAGAATGCAGAAGCCTCAGGAGCCGATGTGATCAAATGGAAGAAAGGGTATCAGTGATGGAAGATGAAATGAATGAAATGAAGCGAGAAGGGAAGTTTAGAGAAAAAAGAATAAAAAGAAACAAGCAAAGCCTCCAAGAAATGTGGGACTATGTGAAAAGACCAAATCTACATCTGATTGGTGTACCTGAAAGTGACGGGGAGAATGGAACCAAGTTGGAAAACACTCTGCAGGATATTATCCAGGAGAACTTCCCCAATCTAGCAAGGCAGGCCAACATTCAGATTCAGGAAATACAGAGAACGCCACAAAGATACTCCTCGAGAAGAGCAACTCCAAGACACATAATTGTCAGATTCACCAAAGTTGAAATGAAGGAAAAAATGTTAAGGGCAGCCAGAGAGAAAGGTCGGGTTACCCTCAAAGGGAAGCCCATCAGACTAACAGCGGATCTCTCGGCAGAAACTCTACAAGCCAGAAGAGAGTGGGGGCCAATATTCAACATTCTTAAAGAAAAGAATTTTCAGCCCAGAATTTCATATGCAGCCAAACTAAGCTTCATAAGTGAAGGAGAAATAAAATACTTTACAGACAAGCAAATGCTGAGAGATTTTGTCACCACCAGGCCTGCCCTAGAAGAGCTCCTAAAGGAAGCGCTAAACATGGAAAGGAAAAAATGGTACCAGCCGCTGCAAAATCATGCCAAAATGTAAAGACCATCAAGACTAGGAAGAGACTGCATCAACTAACGAGCAAAATAACCAGCTAACATCATAATGACAGGATCAAATTCACACATAACAATATTAACTTTAAATGTAAATGGACTAAATGCTCCAATTAAAAGACACAGACTGGCAAATTGGATAAAGACTCAAGACCCATCAGTGTGCTGTATTCAGGAAACCCATCTCATGTGCAGAGACACACATAGGCTCAAAATAAAAGAATGGAGGAAGATCTACCAAGCAAACGGAAAACAAAAAAAGGCAGGGGTTGCAATCCTAGTCTCTGATAAAACAGACTTTAAACCAACAAAGATCAAAAGAGACAAAGAAGGCCATTACATAATGGTAAAGGGATTAATTCAACAAGAAGAGCTAACTATCCTAAATATATATGCACCCAATACAGGAGCACCCAGATTCATAAAGCAAGTCCTGAGTAACCTACAAAGAGACTTAGACTCCCACACATTAATAATGGGAGAATTTAACACCCCACTGTCAACATTAGACAGATCAATGAGACAGACAGTCAACAAGGATACCCAGGAATTGAACTCAGCTCTTCACCAAGTGGATCTAATAGACATCTACAGAACTCTCCACACCAAATCAACAGAATATACATTTTTTTTCAGCACCACACTACACGTATTCCAAAATTGACCACATAGTTGAAAGTAAAGCTGTCCTCAGCAAATGTAAAAGAACAGAAATTATAACAAACTATCTCTCAGATCACAGTGCAATCAAGCTAGAACTCAGGATTGAGAATCTCACTCAAAACCGCTCAACTACATGGAAACTGAACAACCTGCTCCTGAATGACTACTGGGTACATAACGAAATGAAGGCAGAAATAAAGATGTTCTTTGAAACCAATGAGAACCAAGACACAACATACCAGAATCTCTGGGATTCATTCAAAGCAGTGTGTAGAGGGAAATTTATAGCACTACATGCCCACAAGAGAAAGCAGGAAAGATCCAAAATTGACACCCTAACATCACAATTAAAAGAAGTAGAAAAGCAAGAGCAAACACATTCAAAAGCTAGCAAAAGGCAAGAAATAACTAAAATCAGAGCAGAACTGAAGGAAATAGAGACACAAAAAACCCTTCAAAAAATTAATGAATCCAGGAGCTGGTTTTTTGAAAGGATCAACAAAATTGATAGACCGCTAGCAAGATTAATAAAGAAGAAAAGAGAGAAGAATCAAATAGATGCAATAAGAAATGATAAAGGGGATATCACCACCGATCCCACAGAAATACAAACTACCATCAGAGAATATTACAAACACCTCTACGCAAATAAACTAGAAAATCTAGAAGAAATGGATAAATTCCTCGACACGTACACTCTACCAAGACTAAACCAAGAAGAAGTTGAATCTCTGAATAGACCAATAACAGGAGCTGAAATTGTGGCAATAATCAATAGCTTACCAACCAAAAAAAGTCCAGAACCAGGTGGATTCACAGCCAAATTCTACCAGAGGTACAAGGAGGAACTGGTACCATTCCTTCTGAAACTATTCCAATCAATAGAAAAAGAGGGAATCCTCCCTAACTCATTTTATGAGGCCAGCATCATCCTGACACCAAAGCTGGGCAGAGATACAACCAAAAAAGGGAATTTTAGACCAATATCCTTGATGAACACTGATGCAAAAATCCTCAATAAAATACTGGCAAACCAAATCCAGCAGCACATCAAAAAGCTTATCCACCATGATCAAGTGGGCTTCATCCCTGGGATGCAAGGCTGGTTCAATATACGCAAATCAATAAATGTAATCCAGCATATAAACAGAACCAAAGACAAAAACCACATGATTATCTCAATAGATGCAGAAAAGGCCTTTGACAAAATTCAACAACGCTTCATGCTAAAAACTCTCAATAAATTAGGTATTGATGGGACATATCTCAAAATAATAAGAGCTATCTATGACAAACCCACAGCCAATATCATACTGAATGGGCAAAAACTGGAAGCATTCCCTTTGAAAACTGGCACAAGACAGGGATGCCCTCTCTCACCACTCCTATTCAACATAGTGTTGGAAGTTCTGGCCAGGGCAATTAGGCAGGAGAAGGAAATCAAGGGTATTCAATTAGGAAAAGAGGAAGTCAAATTGTCCCTGTTTGCAGATGACATGATAGTATATCTAGAAAACCCCATCGTCTCAGCCCAAAATCTCCTTAAGCTGATAAGCAACTTCAGCAAAGTCTCAGGATACAAAATCAATGTACAAAAATCACAAGCATTCTTATACACCAACAACAGACAAACAGAGAGCCAAATCATGAGTGAACTCCCATTCACAATTGCTTCAAAGGGAATAAAATACCTAGGAATCCAACTTACAAGGGATGCGAAGGACCTCTTCAAGGAGAACTACAAACCACTGCTCAAGGAAATAAAAGAGGATACAAACAAATGGAAGAACATTCCATGCTCATGGGTAGGAAGAATCAATATCGTGAAAATGGCCATACTGCCCAAGGTAATTTACAGATTCAATGCCATCCCCATCAAGCTACCAATGACTTTCTTCACAGAATTGGAAAAAACTACTTCAAAGTTCATATGGAACCAAAAAAGAGCCCGCATCGCCAAGTCAATCCTAAGCCAAAAGAACAAAGCTGGAGGCATCACACTACCTGACTTCAAACTATACTACAAGGCTACAGTAACCAAAACAGCATGGTACTGGTACCAAAACAGAGATATAGATCAATGGAACAGAACAGAGCCGTCAGAAATAATGCCACATATCTACAACTATCTGATCTTTGACAAACCTGAGAAAAACAAGCAATGGGGAAAGGATTCTCTATTTAACAAATGGTGCTGGGAAAACTGTCTAGCCATATGTAGAAAGCTGAAACTGGATCCCTTCCTTACACCTTATACAAAAATCAATTCAAGATGGATTAAAGACTTAAATGTTAGACCTAAAACCATAAAAACCCTAGAAGAAAACCTAGGCATTACCATTCAGGACATAGGCATGGGCAAGGACTTCATGTCTAAAACACCAAAAGCAATGGCAACAAAAGCCAAAATTGACAAATGGGATCTAATTAAACTAAAGAGCTTCTGCACAGCAAAAGAAACTACCATCAGAGTGAACAGGCAACCTACAAAATGGGAGAAAATTTTCGCAACCTACTCATCTGACAAAGGGCTAATATCCAGAATCTACAATGAACTCCAACAAATTTACAAGAAAAAAACAAACAACCTCATCAGAAAGTGGGCAAAGGACATGAACAGATACTTCTCAAAAGAAGACATTTATGCAGCCAAAAAACATATGAAAAAATGCTCACCACCACTGGCCATCAGAGAAATGCAAATCAAAACCACAATGAGATACCATCTCACACCAGTTAGAATGGCAATCATTAAAAAGTCAGGAAACAACAGGTGCTGGAGAGGATGTGGAGAAATAGGAAGACTTTTACACTGTTGGTGGGACTGTAAACTAGTTCAACCCTTGTGGAAGTCAGTGTGGCGATTCCTTAGGGATCTAGAACTAGAAATTCCATTTGACCCAGCCATCCCATTACTGGGTATATACCCAAAGGACTATAAATCATGCTGCTATAAAGACACATGCACACGTATGTTTATTGCAGCACTATTCACAATAGCAAAGACTTGGAACCAACCCAAATGTCCAACAATGATAGACTGGATTAAGAAAATGTGGCACATATACACCATGGAATACTATGCAGCCATAAAAAATGATGAGTTCATGTCCTTTGTAGGGACATGGATGAAATTGGAAATCATCATTCTCAGTAAACTATTGCAAGAACAAAAAACCAAACACCGCATATTCTCACTCATAGGTGGGAATTGAACAATGAGAACACATGGACACAGGAAGGGGAACATCACACTCTGGGGACTGTTGTGGGGTGGGAGGAGGGGGGAGGGATGGCATTGGGAGATATACCTAATGCGAGATGACGAGTTAGTGGGTGCAGTTCACCAGCATGGCACATGTATACATATGTAAGTAACCTGCACATTGCACACATGTACCCTAAAACCTAAAGTATAATAATAATAAATTAAAAAAAAATTTACCAAGACCGTTGTAGGTAAAACAAAAAAGCAGATTTATTTGAGGGAAAGTATATTGTGAGGAAGCAATGGGCAGCACAGCAGAGAAGGGGCTTTCTGCAAAGAGGCAGGGGCTGGAGGGAAGTTTTATAGGCTATTCACAGAACAAGGACATGCTGCTGGGGCTATGTGGAGAGCAAGGTAATTGTGCCAGTGGTTTGTTTGTGATTAGCTGTCTCTTGGAATAATTGTTCTTCCCCACCTGGGACCCCTTCCTTGTTGTTGATTACTTATTAAGACTCCACATCCCCCCCACCCCAAGTCCCAGTAGAAAAACAATGACAAATCTTTGGCATTGGGGTGGAAGTTTCATCTTCCAACTACTTCCTGCTGACTGTAGGTGTAGCGCTGACTCTACCTATGGTTTTCGGTCTGTCAAGAGACCCTGTGAGTCATTGTCCTGGATTGTGGGACTTAGGATATTAGATCTTGCTGGAGGGACTCATCAAAGAGGGGGAGCATGTCAAGGCAAAGCTGGTGTCCAGCTGAATCCAGGGGAGATTCGTAAAGGCAGCAGGCATCATTGGGGAGAGACTGATCTCATTCACAGCATCACTTGAAAGAAACTGCTGAATTCTAGAAGATAAAATTTTCTTTCTTAAGTCAGTTACCAAAAAGGCAAAGGAAAACCTCTTGCAATGTGACTGATTTTCCTTATTGGAAGCCAATTTAGATAACCTGGAAGTTAAACTCAGCGAAAAAGTGTTTGAATTTAATTGGACACAGCATAAGGAACCAATTTTAGAGAGACTATTGTGTCTTAATTACACACAACATTCCTTTTATAAATTTCCTTTCACAGATTTTCTCATAACTTACACAGACCATCAATGAATGCTTAGACTTTCCGACTTGTCCTAAACATACCTCTTTTTAAACAACCAGTCATTTTACTTTAGGACAAGAATTTCCCATACAAGATCCTTTCTCATAGAAAATCCCTTTTTTATAAGCTTCCTTACAAAAAATACCTCTTTACTTTTACAACACTTGAATTAGACAAAAGTCATTTTTCTTCTGTTAGGAAGTTATGGTTTGTATCACATGTTGCTGTGCAAGTCCTGTGAAGGGGGAGCAGATGAGGAGGTGATCTACGTGCTGTAGAAGCTATTCCTCCCCCAAGAGATTGCTCGGTTAGATTTCTTGCTAGGGTTTGTCTGAATAAGTGTAGGCTATTTTTAAACCTTTGAGGTAGGACTATCTAGGTTGAAGATATTGGCTAAAAGTTTAGGTAGCTTTTCCAGGAGAAACAGGGCTAGTAGAGGGAAAGATGAATTCAGAGGTTGGGTAAATTTTAAGCAGGCATCCATTTTGAAAATTATATTTTTGCCCCAAAGGGATGTGGGTTATTTAGACATACCAGGGATTGGTGCAAGAATAGTAATTGGTTTCTTAAGTAATATAAAGGGGTATTAATTTTTTTCTTTTGGAGGACGGGGGTGCCATTTGCCCCCATTACCCAACAGGATTTGGAGAACAGTTGCTCAGAGATTAGTACAGTGTAGACAGCTCTTGAACCTAAAAGGGAAATGTAAAATTTTACTTGCTGCCTCCAGAGTTGCCCTTGGATTTGTCTTGTTGATGATCATGTCCAATTTGGGAGCCAGTTGGAGCAGAGAGCCCCTTCAGCTCAAGGCCATTGGGTGTTGGGACTCTGTCCCATGGTGTCTTTGACAGTCCTGTTTCTAGTGACCAAGATTGTGACAGAGTGGGCAAGCCACATGTGGCTTTTTTCCATTTATTCCATTTGAACAGTTTGCCTTCCAGTGGCCTGATCTTCTTCACTGATGGCAGTTACCTGGAGGTGTGTCCCTAGGGCAGCCTAGAGGGGGCTGGGGATTTGTAAAGCAACCAAGAATTGAGCCTGCCTCTTGTCCCTAAGTTTTTCTTTCTCCTTAGCCCTGTCCTTCTTATTCTGCTTCTGGTTATAAGAGACTGAGGGGGGCTAATTTCAGGATTTCTTGCATAGGAAGCATGCTGTATTACACAAGAAAATTAGACATTTCTTTCTGAGAGTTTGAGGGTCAAATTTATCCCAATGCTTTAAAATGCAGCCCAAAGGTGACTCTGAGGGAATGGAAGGACTTTGTCCCATGATGGGACTGATGGGAAAGAACATCCACTAGGGATATGAACCACAGTTTCTCTTGGGGGATCCTGCCAAGTGAAAAGGGTTCCACTCACATCTGCTGAGTGACTCAGAGATGCACTTTCCAAAGGGGCATCCCACATATTGGAAAGGATCTTCTGGCACTAGGGCCTTATGGTGGATGAACACTGGGTGAGTGATCCAAGGTCAGTCCAGGTACAAATTATCCTGGGTGGCCAGCCCAGGCACGAGTTACTCTGGGCATTCAATCCAAGTATGAGGGGAAGAGGTTGAGGGAAGACTCACTGTCCCAGTGCTGTTTTGGATCAGCTGGCTTAAGATGTTTGGAGCAGGTGGCTGGCTGTCTTCATGGGAGAATTTAGAATAAGAAAGCGGGGGTCTTAGTTCCCCCAAAACATGTGTGGGTTTGCCCTGGTCAAGCTTCTTCTGCCTATTGTGCTATACATAGGGATTGGGGACTTTTGACCAGAAAGGATAGGAAAGAGCCTTCTTTCCTTCTGAGCAAGGCTGCCAAACCTGTTCACTGCTTGGCCTTCAGCCTATCCCAGGAAGTGCCCTGACCAGTGGCCATCAGTTGCCAGAGGGATGCTAGAGTTTGTTCATGGGAAGACTGAAAAGGAAAGCTAACGCTGAACTCTCACTTGATTGGGCATCAGCAGTCAGAAGTTTTACCACATGAACCTTCAATTTTCTCTGGGCTTGGACACTGTCCACCGAAAGGCTGGAGTTGGAGGAGAGGAAAGGGAGAGAGTAGGGGAGCAGTCCCAGAGCACTCACCATATAGACCACCAAAATATCACGGGTGTGACTGCCTGGGGCTGGTGTCGTGGGAAAAGAATTTACCAAGACAGTTGTAGGTAAAGAAAGGCAGATTTATTAGAGGGAAAGTACATTGCAAGGAAGCAATGGGCAGCACAGCAGAGAAGGGGCTATCTGCAAACAGGCATGGGCTGGAGGAAAGTTTTATAAGATAGTGCTGCTGGGGCTACATGCAGAGTGAGGTAGTTGTGCCAGTGGGATGTTTATGATTAGCTGTCTCTTGAAACAGTTGTTCTCCCCTACCTGGGACCCCTTCCTTGTTGTTGCTTACTGATCAGAACTCCACAGTGACTGCTGGAGCAACTATAGAGGTGGCAGGTGGAGAAATACATGGTTCAAGCTGCGCTGCAGGCTTGTGGTTCTATATGAGAGGTATCAGGATTCTGAATGCAGAACAAAGTCCAACATAAAGGAATTGGGAAGATATGTAGTAGCTATCTATGAAGTGTTTTCATTGGTGGAAAAGTTTTTGATTTTTTATTCAACATTCATTGCACATTTACTTTATGCCTTTGGGTGCAGAGGCATCGCAGGCAAATGGGAAGGAAACTGTCCAGAGATAGGTACGTTAGCAAAACCCCAGGCAGTAGGCTTATCTAAAAGCCACTACTCCCACTTCTAGGGCAATAAATTACCGAGAACAGAACAGTAGAGTTGGCTCAAAGTACCATCTCGGTCCTGGGAACTTGGGCTCTTGGGACAAGTTGTGACTCAGGGATCATCATGGAAGCTCAGAGGTCATCAGGAGAACCTTGAATGCCGGGTCTCATAGGCAACAAAGGAGACTCAGGGACCAGGAAACATAAAAGCCAGAACATAAATTACAGCTTCCCTGTAGCTGGAATGCAGACATATGACCTACTAACCACTAATTAGATGACTCCAAAGGAGACTTCAGTTTGGAAGTGAGCAATCATAGGGAATGGGTTCTGTGTGGCATTTACATTTTGCTGATGAGGTGGCAGCAGCAGATGCAGGGTAGATTTTGATACCAAAGTAGCAGCAGCAGTGGTTTAAGTGAAGGTGACTCCCTGGCTTTTACTGCCTCATGGCAACAGCAACAGTGATGGCTTTTTTTTTTTTAAATAAAGTACAGCCTCAAATCTATTTCTCCAACACTTCTCATACTTTAAAATTTGAGAGGTGCCAGACTATGCAATCCAAAGCAATTGGTTAATCACATATTGGATTTATCATCATAATTTGTACTGAAATATTTCACATTTTTACATGCTCAGCTCTGGAAAGTAAAAATAGTACAAGTTTATTAGCTAATCTTCAAGGTGAGATAAAGTATTTGTGACATACAAAGTGATCCCAGTATTAGCAGTAAATGTAAACATGATTTGTTTATAATATGAATATTTGTTTGATCTGAGTGCTTCATTCATTCATTTACTGATTCCACAATTCAGGGCTTTGAGCTTGTGTTACCAAGCACTTGCTGAACATGTCATGAGCACTCTGCAAGCAGCACCTCATATCGTCAACTGTCCCACAAGTGAAGTCTTCTGGCGTCTCTATTTCTGCCCTTGCATCAGTTTCTCCTAGGCAAGCAGGCTTGAAATATTTTAATAAAGTACCCTATTTTTAACCATTTCTTTCTTTCTTTCTTTCTTTCTTCTTCCTTCCTTCCCTCCTTCCTTCCTTCTTTCTTTTCTTTTTTCCTTTTGTTCTTTCTTTTCTTTCTTTCTTTCTTTCATTTCTTTCTTTCTTTCTCTCTCTTTCTGTCTTTCTTTATTTCTCTTTCTTTCTTCTTTTTCTTCCTTGTTTACTTTGTGTTTAACTTCTTAAAAATGAAGCAATAACCTTTGCTCTTTCTTTCCACCAGACACAATGTCCCCCTTATCTAATTATATGCTTGCTTTATAATTCAGGGACTGAATCTTAAAACAATGCAGGCACCTACAGAATTCTCCCCACCAGGAGATTACCTGCAGGCTGCAGTTAACTTACAACCCAACTGTGCCTTGGATGGCGCCAACCTATTCAGCAGATTGGGCAATAACTCAGGATAAGTCATTGGAGCAAGTTACGCAGACTGGCACATCCTCATTCCTCTTGCATTCCCCTCATACCAAGCTTCCCTTTTGAAGTCCTTGTATTCTGCCCAAAGTTTGGAATGGTTTCTTTAAGGCATGAAGCATTGGCCATTTCCCCACTGCTAGCCCTGAAATAAAGTCACTTTCCTTCCACCCCGCCTCATCCTTGGTGTTTGAATTTGTAAATAACAAGTAACTGAACCTGCATTTTGTTACGAGTTTTGTTGGCCCACACTGGGAGTGCTGTGTGTTCTGAGCAGTCTGAGCCTGCTGGTCTGGTTTCTACTGGATGGGGCAAATTGCCACCTGTGAGCAATAGCTGCTCGTGTCTAGCTGACCCTGTAGCTGAGACTCTAGGGAGTTTCCCTGAAGCTGCTGAGATGCTTTTGTCTTGAGAAACCTCCCTTCTCTTCCTGCTGTGGTGCTGGCTGCCCCTTATGCTTCACTGGTGCCAAGAAAGTGGCAGCTGAGGAAGTTGACAGACTTCAGAATAGGGTAAGTTGGCCGGAGTGCACCTGGCTTTCTTCCGTTTCTTTAAATGCTACTTGGGGTCTGCTCTTGTCAGACTTCGCTACTGGTAACATCATTTGGGTTTGTATGCTGTTTGTATTTATGGTGCTGCCTGAACTTTGCTGTGTTTATACTCATCTACTTGTGGAGCCATTTGAAATTGAGATGAAGTTCAAGTTGTGGACTCTGTACCCAGCTCCTTGAGTGGGGATATGTTTGAGAGCGCACCACTCGGGATTGTGGCTATGTGAGTGTGTGACATTTATGCTTGGACCCTTAATTATCTTTCTTTATTTTCCTTGCCTGCTCAATTCAGGGATCCAGCCCTGAAGGGGAACAGTTTCTATCATACCCCTGAATGGGTCATCCTTTCTAAAAGCCCAAATTATTCACAACTGAGCCATGTCTAGAAGGACAGGCTGCTGTCCCTCCACAGTATGATGAGGGAATTGGAATGATCACCCCCTGTAAGACCCAACAGGCCACCTGATTTGGACAGGGCAATGCCACAGCTGGAGCAGGAAAATTCCCACTCAGGCTCATTTCTGTGGGTGGTTTGGATGAATATGGGCAGCCTGCTGGACACTATTGGACTTACAGCCCATTTTCAACATCTGATTTATTGAATTGGAAGAGTTTCAATCCACCTTATAGAGAGGACCCTCTGAAAATGATGGACCTCTTTGAATCTATTTTTGCCACCCATCAGCCCACTTGAGCAGATGTATGGGTCCTTTTAAACATGCTCTAACTGCAGATAAAAGGAGACTAGTAGTGGAAAAGGCAAATGAGGAAGCTTGGTGCCTCTATGAGGGTAATCCAAATAGTACCCCTAATCCCATAGGGGCTATTGCTGGCACAAACCCTAACTGGGATCCCAAGTGAACTAGGAATATGGCCTGTCTGGCACATTAGCAGGCACACATCTTGGTTGGACTCAGAAGAGGACTGCTGAAACAAAAGAGTTTAAGCAAAATCCAGTCGTCCAAAAGACAAATGAAGATCCCTCTGAATTCTCAGAATGTACTTACCAAGCCTTCCACAGATACACTGATATAAACCTAGAAGACTGACAATTCAAGACTAGTGAACATAACTTTCATTCAGCAGAACATCCCAGATATAAAGAGAAAGCTAGAAAAATGGGATGCTGCACTGGGAATGACTCATTCCCAGTTGGTGGATGTTACTTTCAAAGTATTCAGTGGCAGCGAAGAAAATAAACAAAAGCCTGGCACCACATGTGGCATAGGCAGGAAAGCCTCCATAGCTGAGAAACCAGGGCAAGCCTCTGGGTCACCACCAATGTGCCTACTGTATAGAGGAAGGCCATTGGAAAAGATAGCTGCCCAGAATTAAAGGGGCCAGGTGGACAAAGAAAAGCAGAATCCACCCAAGAGGTCATAGGCAAATAAATGACAGGACAAAGCTGTGGCCCTGACAAAAAATAGGGATGCCTGGAGGCTCCCTTAAATCTGTTGGAACCAATTAAAATTTCCCCACAGGAGCTCCAGTTATAAATGACAATGGGGAACAAGCTAATCCATTTCCTGGTTGACACAGGTGTTACTCACTCAGTTCTTAACACCCCAGAAGCAAAAAGCACCAAAATAACAGTATCTATAATGGGAGTTGCAGGAGGGATACAACAAAAAACTATCTTACGACCTCTAGAGTACAAACTGGGAGACCTGGAACTAAGACACAGCTTTCTCTATATGTCAGACTGCCTAATCCTTCTGCTGGGATGGGACCTGCTGTGTAAATTAAATGCTTAAGTTATTCTTCCCCTAGAGAAGCAGCAATTGTGCTTACGGGTCCTGCTGGAATAGGTGCTGTGACTACAAATGCTGCTCACTTACTCTGAGAAAGGGGAAGAAGAAGCCTTTCCTCCAGAAAACTATAAAACAGTGCATAATTGCATTTGGGCAGATGGGATACAGGGAAAAGCCAAAAACACACACCCAATGCATATAGAAATAAAAGAGGGGGATAGGGTGCCTGGAGAAAGCAATATCTATTAGAAAAAAAAGAAGATTTAGAAGGAATACAACCTGTTCTACAAAAATGTTTGAAAAAGAAACTGATTCATTCTTGTAGGTCCCTACATAACCCTCCTATCCTGCTTGTGAAAAAGCTGCACTGTGATGAATTATCAGTTTGTCCAGAACTTGAGGGCTATTAATAAAATAGTATAAGATATTCATCCGACAGTGCCTAACCCATATACATTATTAACTTTTATACCCAGAAACTACAGGTGGTTTTCAGTGCTGTATCTAAGACATCATTTTCTGCATCCTGATTGAGGAGAGAGCCCAGCAATTATTTCCCTTTGAATGGCAGAACACAGAGACCAAAACAACCCTTGAATATTATTGGATGGTGTTGCCTTAAGAATTCAAAAATTCACCCACTATCTTTGGGGAAATATTGGAAAAAGACTTGAGGTGCTTATAACTAGATGAAGGAGTTCTGCTACAATGTATAGACGACTTACTTAGAGCAAGCCATGATTCTGAATAATGCTTGTCCAATACTATTCTAGTCCTAAAGCATCTGACCAATGTGGATATAAGGTATCCCCACAGAAGGCCCAAACCTACAAATGAAAAGTAACCTATCTTGGCTTTGGGTTAAGGCGGGACAAATGAAGCCAATGACTGACTGAAAGCAGGCAATAGTAGTCATCAAAGCTCCAAGAAATAGAAGGCAATTGCAAGGATTCCTAGGAATGGCTGGCTTCTGTCAAATTTGGATTTCTAATTTGGGGCTAATGGCTAAACCATTTTATGAAGCTTTAAAAAGACTGAACTCAGAGCCCCTGCCCTGGACAGATGAATGTCAACAGGCATTTTATGCCAAGAAAGAAAAACTGCTATCAGCCCTAGTGTTGGGATTGATGGACCCCTAGAAGTTCAAACTCTGTGTCCATGAGAAACAAGGCATAGTCTGGCTGTGCTGATCCAAAGGCTAGGAGATATTCCACAACCCATAGTCTATTTCTCTAGCAACTGGACCATGGAGCAAGACAAAAAGCACATGCAGGACTGGGAGTTTGATAAAAACAGACCCAGGAAAACTGATGCTTATGGAACAATTCTACTCCCTAAGGCCATGGTTTATTTAATTTTAACACATCTACATGAGGAGACATATTATAGGAGAGATGTTCTTGCTTACCTAGTGTGGCCCTACTCTGAAGCCCACACACTTCCAGAAAATGATTCATAAAATAACATAAGGATGTGTTTTATGTGCTGAGAATATTTCCAAGACTGAATGAAGTCCCCCCAACAGAGGATACAATACAAATGGATATGCTTTTTTGAGGAATGGCAGGCGGACTTCATTCAAATGCCCATGGCCAGTGTAAATTGCAGATTTCTTTTGGTATTTGTAGACACATTTTTTTGGATGTGTCGAGGCATACCCCACAAAATCTCAAGAGCTACAGATGTAGCCAAAGCATTGTTGAAGGAAATAATCCCGATTTGGACTCCCACGCACTATACAGAGCTACAAGTTCTTCCATTATTTTAGAAGTTATCCAGAAGATAAGTCAAGCATTATAGATTAAATGGAAATTGCATTCATCATGGAGACCAAAATAGATGGGAAAAACAGAGAAGATGAACCACACCTTAAAGAAGACAATAGCCAAACTCTGCCAGAAGACTGATCCAAGCTGGGATGAAGTTTTGCCTATTGCTTTGCTCTGATCAGGGTAGCACCCCAAAGTGGGCTTGGATGAAATCCTTTTGAAATTATATATGGGAGACACTCTAGATCCCCTTGCCAGAGATTCTGCCTTTGGATTTCTTAAGTGAGTCTAGAATTGGGCAACACATGCAGCAATGGTAACAAACATTACTGACTATGCATCAGCTTCCTCTCTCCAGGTCTGCCTACCCCACAGATGAGCCCCTTCCAGGAGACAAAGTGCCACTAAAGTCCTGAAAAAAACAATGTCTGGATCAAAAACTGGCTGAAAAGTGGACTGGACCCCATGATGTGCTACTGACCACTCATTCATCAGTCAAGCTGTCTGGAGTAAGACTATGGGTCCATAACTCTCAAACAAAGGCAGACCCACCCTGGCCTGACCATGCAGAGGAGCCTGCTTGGACATGTAAACCAAAAGAGGAGTGAAAACAACTAATTAAGAAAAACTCTGTAGAGAGGTAACATTTTTTGGGTAATTTCCTATAGAATGAAACCCTTGTTAGTGCCTTCAATTTTAAATTTATTATTTCTGTCTACTGCTGCCACCACTAACCTTTTCCTGCAATGGGCACAACAGTATGCAGATGGTTAACAGCAGGACTCCTGCTGAATCTGTGGCCTATTGCCTTTCTCTAGCAGCCTGGGCCTGCCTCGGTAAGTATCACCTATACAGGGAAGTGACTGGCCACACTTGCAAGCCTTCATAGAAGACCTTAAGCAGTAGGTTGGGGCACAGATGTCAGGTGTTACCAGAAAAGACATAACCCATGGCCCATAAATAAGACTCTCAATGAATCTGGACATGGAAAGCCTTTTTCATGGAACTGTAATATAGGAAAGGGGAATAGCATTGCTCACCCTTCTACTGGACAAAGAAATGATAATTCAAGATATAAAGCCCCAGTACTCTCACTCTAAGAATGAGTTTCTTCAAATCTAGAATGGCTTTTTCTGGCTGACAGCATCAATGGTACACTTAAGTCCCCTTCTTCTGGGAGCAGTGGAATCATACCCTAGACTGGAGTCAAATAGTGCTGGAGGCATGGGTTGGATTCCCTCAGAACAATGTCAACCTACCATAGTTGTATAGAAAAGGGACTTGTTTGCAATAAATTGGTCCCAATGACCAGACTTAACTGATATGTTCCTAATGGAACTCATTGGTTATGTGCTACAAACCTCTTGGCCTGGCTACCATCATGATGGATAGGATGCTGTACTCTGGGCCTCTCCTGGGCTCAGGGACACTGGGAAAAGACTGTAGAAAAGCCTGCCAACCCATGGGCAAAGATTTCACGATGAAAATGCTAAAAGCAATTGCAACAAAAGCAAAAATTGACAAATGTGATCTAATTAAACTAAAGAGCTTCTGCACAGCAAAAGAAACTATCATCAGAGTGAACAGACAACCTACAAATGAATGGGAGAAACTTTTTGCTATCTATCTAACAAAGGTCTAATAGTGAGCATCTACAAGTAACTTAAACAAATTTACAAGAAAAAAAACACAACGCCATCAAAAAGTGGGCAAAGGATATGAACAGATACTTCTCAAAAGAAGATATTCACGTGGCCAAAGAAACATGAGAAAAAGCTCAACATCACTGATCAGTAGAGAAATGCAAATTAAAACCACAATGAGATACCATCTCATGCCTGTCAGAATGGCGTTTATTAAAAAGTCAAGAAACAACAGAAGCCAGCAAGGCTGTGGAGAGATAGGAATGCTTTTATACTGTTGGTGAGAATGTAAATTAATTAGTTCAACCATTATGGAAGGCAGTGTGGCAATTCCTCAAAGACCTAGAACCAGAAATACCATTTGACCCAGCAATCCCATTACCAGAGGAATATATACCCAGAGGAATATAAAACATTCTATTGTAAAGATACATGCAGGTGTATGTTCATTGCAGCACTATTCACAATAGCAAAGACATGGAATCAACCCAAATGCCCATCAATGATAGACTGGATAAAGAAAATATGGTACATATACACCATGGAATACTATACAGCCATAAAAGGGAATGAGATCATGTCCTTTACAGGGCCATGGATGGAGCTGGAAGCCAATATCCTCAACAAACTAATGCAGGAACAGAAAACCAAACACTGCATGTTCTTACTTATAAGTGGGAGCTGAACAATGAGAATACATGGACACAGCAGGGGGAACAACACATACTGGGGCTTGTTGGGGGATCAGGGGGTGGGAGAGCATCAGGATAAATAGCTAAGGCATATGGGGCTTAATACCTAGGTGATGGGTTGATAGGTGCAGAAAACCACTATGACACATATTTACCTATGTAACAAACCTGCATGTCCTGCACATGTATCCTGGAACTTAAAATAAAATAAAATCACACCTATAAAACAAAAACACAACAAAAAAGTATCTAAGTAACAAGTAATATAATAAGTGAAACAGTACCTCAGATCTCAATATTAACGTTGAATGTAAATGACCTAAATGCTCCATTGAAAAGATATGGAATGGCAGGGTGGATAAAAAAATCACAAACCAAATATCTGCTGTCTTCAATAGACTCTCCTAACATGTAAGGATGCACATAAACTCAAGGTAAAGGGATGGGAAGGAATATTGCACACTAATGGAAACCAAAAGCAAGCAGGAGTAGCTATTCTTTTATCAGACAAAATGGACTTTAACAACAGTAAAAAAAGAAAAAGAAGGACATTATATAATGATAAGAGGATTAGTCCAAGAGGAGGACATCACAATCCTAAATATATATGCACCTAACATTGGAGCTCTTGAATTTATAAAACAATTACTACCAGAGCTAAGAAATGAGATAGATAGCAACATAATAATAGTGGGGGATTTCAATACTCCAGTGATGGCACTAGACAGGTCATGAAGACAGAAAGTCAACAAAGAAACAATGGACTTAAACTATACCTTAGAGAAATGAACTTAACAGTTATTTACAGAGCATTCTACACAACTGCAGAATATACATTAGTTTCACCAGTACATAGAACATTCTCCAAGATAGACCACATGATAGGTCACAAAACAAGTCTCAATAAATTTAAGAAAACTGAAATTATATCAGGTAGCCTCTCAGACCACAGTGGGATAAAGCTGGCAATTAACTCCAAAAGGAACCCTCAAAACTATGCAAATACATGGAAATTAAATAATCTACTCTTGAATGATCTTTGGGTCAACAATGAAATCAAGATGAAAATTAAAAAATTATTTGAGCTGAATAATAGTGACACAACTTACCAAAACCTCTGAAATATAGAAAAAGTGGTGCTAAGAGGAAAGTTTATAGCAATAAATGTCTATGTCAAAAAGTCTGAGACAGTGCAAATAGACAATCTAAGATCACACCTCAAGGAACTAGAGAAATAAAGAGAAACCAAACCCAAACCCAGCAGAAGAAAAGAAATAACAAAGATCAGAGCAGAACTAAATGAAATTGAAAGAAACAAACAAAAAATTACAAAATACAAATAAAACAAAAAGCTGGTTCTTTGAAAAGATAAGCAAAATTGACCATTAGCAAGACCATTAGTAAGATTAACCAAGAAAAGAAGAGAGAAGGTCTAAAGAAGCTCAGTTGGAAATGAAATAGGAGCTATTATAACATACCACAGAAATACAAAAGATGATTCAAGGCTATTATGAACACCATTACATACACAAACTAGAAAATCTAGAGGAGATGGATACATTCCTGGAAATATACAACCCTTTAGATTAAATAAGGAAGAAACAGAAACTCTGAGCGACCAATAACAAGAGAGATTGAAACAGTAATTTAAAAAATTGCCAACAAAAAAAGTCCAGGACCAGATGGATTCACAGCTGAATTCCATCAGACATTCAAAGAAGAATTGATACCAATCTTACTGAAACTATTCCAAAACATAGAGAAAGAAGAAATTCTCCCTAAATTATTATATGAAGCCAATATCACCCTAATTCCAAAATCAGGAAAGGACATAAAAAAGAAAACTACAGACCAATATCCCCGATGAACATAGATGCAAAAATCCTCAACAAAAAAACTAGCTAACTAAATCCAAAAGCACATCAAAAAGAGAGCACATCATGATCAAGTGGTTTGATCCTATGGAGGCAGAGATGATTTAATATATGCAAGTCAATAAATATGATAAGTAAACAGAATTAAAAACAAAAACTGTATTGTCATCTCAATAGACATACAAAAAGCATTTCACAAAATTGAGCATCACTTTATGATTAAAACCCTCAGCAAAATTGGCATAGGAGGGACATACCTCAAGGTAATAAAAGCCATTTATCATCCTGGCTAACATGGTGAAACCCTGTCTCTACTAAAAATACAAAAAATTAGCCCGGCCTGGTGGCAGGTGCCTGTAGTCCCAGCTACTCGGGAGGCTGAGGCAGAAGAATGGAGTGAACCCAGGAGGTGGAGCTTGCAGTGAGCTGAGATCAAGCCACTGCACTCCAGCCTGGGCGACAGAGCAAGACTCTGTCTCAAAAAAAAATAAAAATAAAAAATAAAAAATAAAAGCCGTTTATGACAAACCCACAGCCAACATTATACTGAATGGGGAAAAGTTGAAAGCATTCCCCCTGAGAACTGGAACAAGACAAGGATGCCCACTTTCACCACTTCTATTCAACATAGAACTGGAAGTCCTAGCCAGAGCAATCAGACAAGAGAAAGTAATAAAGGGCATCCAAATTGGTAAAGAAGAAGTCAAACTGTTGCTGTTCACCAATGATATGATTTAGATCTTGGTAGGACTGTATACCTAGAAAACTAAAGATCCATCCAAAAAGCTCCTAGATCTGATAAATGAATTCAGTAACATTTCAGGATACAAACAGAAACACATCCCATGCTCATGGATGGGTAGAATCAATATTGTGAACATGGCCATGCTGCCAAAAATAATCTACAGATTTCAATGCAATTCCCATCAAAGTACCATCACCATTCTTCACAGAACTAGAAAAAACAATTCTAAAATTCATATGAAACCAAAAAAGAGCCTGCATAGCCAAAGAAATCTTAAGGAAGAGGAAAAAATCTGGATTTGTTCAAATTACCTAATCTCAAACTAAACTAGAAGGCTATAGTTACCAAAACAGCATGGTTCTGGTATAAAAATAGGCACATAGACCAATGGAATAGAATAGAGCACCCCAAAATATAGCCACATACTTACAGCTAACTGACCTTTGACAAAGCAAACAAAAGCATAAAGTAGGAAAAGGACACTCTATTCAACAAATGGTGTTGGGTTAATTGGCAAGCCACAGGTAGAAGAATGAAACTGGATCCTCATCTCTCACCTTATACAAAAACCAACTCAAGATGGATCAAAGACTTAAATCTAATACCTGACACCATAAAAATTCTAGAATATACCATTGGAAAAACTCTTTTAGACATTGGCTTAGGCCAAAATTTCATGACCAGGAACTCAAAAGCAAATGCAACAAAACAAAAACTGTTAAATAGGTCCTAATTAAATTAAACAGCTTCTGCACAACAACAACAACAAAAAATAATCAGCAATCAGTCAACCCACAAAATGGGAGAAAATATTTGAAAACTATGCATACAACAAAGGACTAATATCCAGAATCAACAATGAATTCAAATAAATCAGCAAGAAAAAAACACATAATCACATCAAAAATTGACCAAAGTACATGAATATGCAATTCTCAAAAGAAGATATACAAATGGCCAACAAACATATGAAAAATGCTCAGCATTACTAATTATCAGGGAAATGCAAATTAAAACCACAAGGAGATACCACCTTATTCTTGCAAGAATGACCATAATTAAATAATAAAAAAAACAGATGCTGGTGTGGATGTGGTGAAAAGGGAACACTTCTATACTACTGGTGAAAATGTAAACTAGTAGAACCGCTATGGAAAACACTATGGAGATTCCTTAAAGAACTAAAGTAGAACTACCATTAAATCCAGCAATCCCATGACTGGGTATCTACCCAGAGGAAAATAAGTCCTTATATGAAAAAGAGACTTGCACACGCATGTTTATAGCAGCACAAATCTCAATTGCCAAAATATGGAACCAGCCTAAATCCCCATCAACCAATGAGTGGATAAAGAAAATGCGATATATATATACATATATATAACCATGAAATACTACTCAGCCATAAAAAGGAACAAAATAATGGCATTTGCAGCAAACTGGATGGAGTTGGAGACCATTATTCTAAGCTAAGTAACTCAGAAATGGAAAACCAAATATCCTATGTTCTCATTTATAAATGGGAGCTAAGCTATGAGGATGAAAAGGCATAAGAATGATATAATGGACTTTGGGGACTCGGGGGGAAGTGTGGGAGTGGGGTTAGGTATAAAAGACTACACATTGGGTACAGCGTACACTGCTTGGGTGACAGGTGCTCCAAGTCTCAGAAATTACCATTAAAACTTTTCATGTAACTAAAAGCCACCTGTTACCCCAAAACTATTGAAAACCTGAGTAGTGTATATATACATCCTAGACAACTCAGGAAATGTCTCATTAGCCCTGCAAGATACGCATAAACAAATTAAAGCTATGTCTGACCCCACATTGTCACCAGATCAATGGTTTGTGCCCTGGTTTGGGTCAGAACCATCCTGGTGGGAAAAGTTACTTGTGACCTTGACTATAATTGTGAGAACAGGCATACTTCTTTGCTGCAGATTCTACTGCTGTTGTACATTCTGCATGGAAATGCAAGGTAAACTCTCCCAGAGACTTGCAAATCTCCAACAGTTTTCATCTGTCAGCCCAGGTATGTGAGAATATTTCCAATTCCAGTAGATCAGTTCCATTACAATGTCCTTTAAGTACATCCTCATTCAGCAGGAAGTAGGCAGAATGAACACATCACCCATGTTCCACAGAAATGGAATGGAATTTGGCAGTGGGGAGTTGTAATGAGTACCCTATTTTTAAATATTGTTTTGTTCCTTTCTGTATTAGTTGGGGTTTTCTAGAGGGACAGAATTGATAGGATATATGTATATATAAAAGAAAGCTTATTAGGGAGAATTGGCTCCCATGATTACAAGGCAAAGTCCCACAATAGGCTATCTGCAAGCTGGTGAAAGACAGAAACTGGCAGTGACTCTGTCCAAGTCCAAAAGCTTCAGCACGAGGAAAACTGACAGTGCAGCCTTCAGTCTGAAGGCCTGGGAGCCCCGCAAGTCTTTTGGTGCAAGTTCCAGAGTTCAAAGACTGAAGAACATGGAGTGTGAAGTCCAAGGGTGGGAGGAGAGGAAGCCAAGTGTCCAGCAGGAGAAGAGAGAGAGTGGAAAGACTCAGCAGCAAAGTAGTTATCCCTCTTCATCTGCCTGCTTTGTTCCAGCTGCGCTGGCAGCCAATTGGATGGTGCCCACCCACACTGAGGGTGAGTCTTTCTCTCCCAGTCCACTGACTCATGTCGGTCTCCCTTGGCAACACTCTCACAGACACACCCATGAACAACACTTTACCAGCCATTTAGGCATCCCTAATCCAGTCAAGTTGACACCTAATATTAACCATCACACTTTTTCTTTTTCCTCCTTGTTTACTTTATGTTTAATTTCTTACAAATGAAATATGACCTTTGCTGTCTTTCTTTCCACCAGGTACAATGTCCTCCTTATCTAATTATACACTTGCTTAGAAGTTCCAGGGATTGAATCTTAAAACAATCCAAGCACCTATAGAATTTTTTCCCACCAGGAGAATACCTCAAGGTTGCAGTTAATTTACAACTTGATTACGCCAGGATGCCCCAGCCCATTCACCAGAGGGGGCAATAACTCAGGACAAGTCATTGGTGCAAGTCACGTAGACCTGCACCTTCTTGCCCCTCCTGCATTCTCCTTCTACTAAGCTTTCCTTTTTAAGCCATTGCATTCTGTCCAAATTTGAAATGCTTTCTCTAAGGCATGAAGCTGTTATGGGAGGGGGACAGGGACGTGCTGGGTAGAGAAAAGCGGGTCCCGGGCTAGGGCTCCACCCTCAGGCCTGTGCCCACGGACCTAGGTGAGGACAGGCACTCCTGGCTTTGCGCCCAAATGTTGCATTTTCCAAGACCACCCTGGCCTGCCATGCCCACATCGTGTGCCTATAAAAACCCCAAGACCCTAGCAGGAACACACAAGCAGCTGGACGTGGAGAGAAACACATCAGCGGAAAAACACACAAGCGGCTGGATGTCGAGAGGATGTCGAGAACACCAGCATGCCAGCAGGCCACCCTCCCGGTGGAACGTGGGTGGAGTTTAGCTGGGGCGGTTGGAAGACAGCCTGGGCCTCTGAGTGGCCCAACTTCGGGGGAAAACATTCCCACTCCATCCACTTCTGGCTTCCCCCATTTGCTGAGAGCTACCTCCATTCAATAAAACCTGCACTCATTCTCCAAGCCCAGGTGTGATCCGGTTCTTCTGGTACACCAAGGCAAGAACCCGAGATACAGAAAGCCCTCTGTCCCTGCGACAAGGTAGACGGTCTAATTGAGCTGGTTAACACAAGCTGCCTATAGATGACAAAACTAAAAGAGCATGAGGTAGCACAGGCCCACTGGGGCCTCAGGAGCTGTAAACATCCATCCCTAGATGCTGCTGTGGGGTTGGAGCTCCACAGCCTGCCTATCTGCATGCTTCCCTAGAGGTTTGAGCAGTGGGGCACTGAAGAAGCGAGCCACTCCCCCTGTCGCACACCCTGCGATGGGGGACAAGGGAATCTTTCCCGTTTCAGAGCCGTGGCCATTTCCCCACTGTTAGCTCTGGAATAAAGTGACTTTTCTTCTACCACACCTTGTACTTGTTATCTGACTTTGCAAGTGGTGAGCGACTGAACCTGCACGGAGTTACAATATTACTTTTTTTTTTTTTTTTTTTTTATTGAGACAGAGGGTCGCTTTGTCGCCTAGGCTGGAGTGCAGTGGCGCGATCTCGGCTCACTGCAAGCTCCGCCTCCTGGGTTCACGCCATTCTCCTGCCTCAGCCTCCCGAGTAGCTGGGACTACAGGCGCCCACCCCCATGCCCGGCTAATTTTTTTGTATTTTTAGTAGAGACGGGGTTTCACTGTGTTAGCCAGGATGGTCTCGATCTCCTGACCTCGTGATCCACCCGCCTCGGCCTCCCAAAGTGCTGGGATTACAGGCGTGAACCACCATGCCCGGCCACAATATTAGTGTTTTATTTGACCTCTCTCGTCCTCCTTTTTCAGTCAGTTTCTAAAGGCATTTGACTTCTTGGTCTCCATCTTTTTTATTTCACACCACAGCTGGAAAGCACTAAGTTGATATTTTAAAAATAATTCAAACATTCAATTTTAGGTCAAATATAGGGAATTTGGAAAATAGTAGACAGGTTATTATTAAGAACCACTACTAGTGCACTATCTTTAAAACAATGTAAACTAGCAAATTTGAGATGCAGAATAAAGCCCAGAACCTACATCTAATTCTGAAAGCACCAAGAACATAAAAATCCAACTTACTACTGAATGTCAAAGTAGAAAATAAAGTGCTATAATTTTCTTTACTTCCCTATTAAAGGAGAATTTATCTAAATTCAAAAAACACGGTTTAAGAAGCAGTCTATTTAAACCATGTCTAAATTCATCTACTGAGGGTATAGTGTGAATGTTTTATCAACAAGGACATGATGATCCTTTTGTCTTCTTATACTACAATTTAAATTTTATTCTTTAATTTTCTGAAATGTGTCAAATACCAATAGCCTCTGGCTGCTTATAAAATATTTATGTAAAAAATTATTCAATAAAAAATCCAAACAGCAGCTGAGCTCATACATAATTTAGCAAATGGAAAACTACTTCTATTCATGTGCAGAGGCCAGACGACAGAGATGATACTCCCCTGAACCCCGAAGGCAAATGTAGCACAAGAGAATTCTGGCATAGAAAGAGGGGGGGAAGAAGCCAATACAAAATACAAATGGCCCTATTCTCTTTTATATAATATTCACATTTGGAGCCAGAAATGGGGTGACTTACCTCATCATTATTTCCAAAAAATGGCACATGTCTCAGCTACTTGTCTCTTAAATCTCTTTTAAGTAAATAAGTAGTGTTTTTAGTCTTTTGGAGTGGGATGGATTTCCTCTGACCACTGGCTGAGAAGCAATCAGTCTGGTGTATGTGGCTCCACCCTGAAGCTTTGAGTGGAATAGCTTGGTAGATTTTTAATGGCACCCAGACTTGGATTCTTTTAACTACTGACTCTAGGCTTGAAATTCAATTCTAATTTACCAGTATGAAAGCATAATTTTTATGAAGCTGCAATTCAGTATGTTTGTGACTCTATCCCTGTATTCACATGCAGAAGTAATGAGCTCTAATGGATTGCTCTTGCCAGATACACTGATGGCTGTGTGCTGGCTGTCCAAAAATGCAGTGTCTCCCCTCTAGTGTTTTTCTTCCCTTATATACAGAAGTGAAGGCCTTGAGCAGATTACTCTTTCAGATGTGTAAAGGCCCAGGGAAACCAGGAGGTATTGATTGTATCAATAATTAGATTATAGGCACACAATTATACTATGGCCTAGCTATTCTGTATTTCAACAGGGATTTTATTTTTAATGTTTTGTATCTAACTTTTTGAATTTTGATGATGTTATTAGTTGTATTTTTAGCAATAAAAATAAATGGAATCTTGCTATTACAAAGATGAATAACCATGGAAAATAACTTCTTAGTCTCTAATGGCCAGGTTTATAATTACTCATTTGCACATTTGATTGGTCATTGTAACATAAGAAATGGTAAATGAATAATATTGGCTATAAAAACCTCAGAAGTAGACGCTTACCTTCTTTTTTAAAGAAGTGTGTGTCTAATAAAACTGAAACATTACAGTTAGCTTATGACTGCCTCCTCTTTTTCCCTGTATCTTTTCTTTGTGATTTTTGCTTTCCTGGGAAGCAAGGCTTGAAGATAGAGCAGTTACACCCTCTTGCTCAGAATTCAAGTGTCATAGGTTAAGAGCATATATTTGGCTTTCATAAATAGTTAATATCCTCTAGGTATTGTATTTTGTGTAGTATACAGGCTTTAATATGAGAAAGAGAGACTCTTTCTACTCTCCTTCCCTATCAATGAAGTCATATTTCCCTCTTTCTGCACTCTAAGAAGGGATGCCCCATCTCAAATGCTGGGTAGCTCTATTTGATTATACATACTATTTTTATGTAATATTGCTGTTTGACTTTGTCCCCAAAAGAGTATAAGTAGGAATATTTGTTGTCTCCACAGAACCAGGTGTACACTTTCTCTCCTTGTTTGAGAGGCACTTTTTCTTTCTCTTTTAAGAGAGGCACTGTGGCACTCTAACCCCTTCGCCAAATTCTCCCCTGCCTCAAGCCCTTTGCACTTATCCTAGATATCCATCTGGACCACTCCCTGTACTTCCTTCAGGTTTCTTTTCTTTTCTTTTCTTTTTTATTTATTTATTTATTTTTTTGAGACGGAGTCTTGCTCTTTTGCTCAGGCTGGAGTGCAGTGTCATGATCTCCGCTCACTGCAACCTCCGTCTGCAGGGTTCTAGCGATTCTCCTGCCTCAGCCTCCCAAGTAGCTGGGACTACAGGTGCCCACCACCATGCCCGGCTAATTTTCGTATTTTTATTAGAGATGGGGTTCTCTATGTTGGCTAGGCTGGTCTTGAACTCCTGACCTCATGTAGTCTGTCTGCTTCAGCCTCCCAAAGTGCTGAGATTACAGGCATGTGCCATTGCGCCCAGCCTCAGGTTTCTTTTCAAAGTTTTCCTTATTAGAGAGACATTTGACCAAAATAGCAACTCACCCTAAACCCAATATTTTTTATTCTGCTTATCCTTTTTAAATGCTTTTTCATGTAATTACCTGACATATTATTTCAAAGTTGCTTATTTCTTGTCTTCTCCCACCAGAATGTAAGCTCTTTGAGGACAAGAAGTTTGCCTGTAGTGCTGTATCTATCCATCATCTAACATAAAGTCTGGCACACAGCAGAAGCTCAATATTTGCTAAATGAATAAGTGAATTAATGAATCAATGAGTGCATCATATATCTGTTGAGCATTTAATATGTGTCGGAGACTATAGTGGATTCTGAGGACATGACTATAATACAACAAACTTGTGCTCAGCCTTCAAGATGTTTATGGTCTGGTAGGCAAGAAAGATGATGCCAGCTGCAGCTCTTGTGAGTGAAGGGTAGGTTTATTCTCATTAACTTTATTCATTTATTTATTATTTTATGAGACAAGGTATTCCTCTGTCTCCCAGGCTGGAGTACAGTGGTACAATCATAGCTCACTGCAGCCTCCAACTCCTGGGTTCAAGAGATTCTCCCACCTCAGCCACCCAAGTTGCTAGGACTAAAGCTACACACTGCCACACCCAGCTAATATTTTAATTTTTTTGTAGAGATGAGTCTGACTATGTTGCCCAGGCTGGTCTGAAACTCCTGGCCTCAAGTGATCCTTCCACCAGGGCCTCCTACAGTGTTGGGATTACAGATGTGAGCCACCACACCTGACCCCCACTAACTTTAACTTTAAATTATTTATTTAAGAATGTTGAATATTGGCCCCCAATATCTTCTGGCTTGTAGAGTTTCTGCTGAGAGTTCTGCTGTTTGTCTCATGGGCTTCCCTTGAGATAAAATCTGGAGAAAGAGAGAAGGCAGTAGTGTGGCTAAGTCCAAGTCTGAAAGCCTCAAAACCAGGGGAGCCAACAGTGTAGCCTTCACTCTGAGGCTAAAGGCCCGAGAACCAGGGGGAGGGGCTTCTGATGGGTGTCTCAGAGTCCAAAGGCCAAACAACTTGGAGGCTGATGTCCAAGGGCAGGAGAGGAAGCCAAGTGTCCAGCATGGCATGGGAAGAGAGAGAGTGGGAAGACTCTCTCTCTTTGTTCCAGCTGTGCTGGCAGCCAACTGGATGGTGTCCACCCACGTTGAGGGTGGGTCTTCCTCTCCCAGTCCACTGACTCAAATATCATTCTCCTTTGGTAACACCCTCGCAGACACACCAGGAACATTGCTTCTTCAGCCATCTAGGCATCCCTCAATCCAGTAGAGTAGACACCTAATATTAACCATCACAGTTGACTTGATTTCTAATGTTATCATAATCTCTACTCAACTCCTGGAAAGATACAAGAACTCCCTTTAGTCCACTGTGATTTTTATTTATTTTCATTATATTTCCATATCCCATAAGTTAGTCATCATTATTAATACTATTTTATATAGTCTATCATTATTTTGATTAGTTAGATGTTTAACAATTTATTTGTTCATAATTGCTTCTTGCCTTCCACTCCATCCTTTTGGATTCAACTTTCCACTTTCTAAAATATATCATTTAGTAATTGTTTTGCAAGGGTCTACAAAAGTAAACTCTTTAGTCAGAGTTGTCTGAAAATTTCTTAATTTCTCAGTGAATCATGGGTACTTTAGATATATAGAGAATTCAAGGTATACAGATTTTTTTTCCTTTGGCACTTTTAAGATACTTTTTTGTTGTCTTCTTGCATTGCATGAGGGTGACCAACTTGTCTCAGTTTATGAAGACTTTCCTGATTTCAGCATTAAAAAGTCCGGAGACCTTGAAATCTTCTCAGTCTCAGGAAAACTAGAATTGTTGACCATCCCACCTTAAATGTTGCTGTTGGTAAATCTGATAATTGTCTAATTTTTGTTTCTTGTAAATAATGTGTATTTCTTTGTTGTTTTTACTTTTAATATTTTCTCTTTCATTTTAGCATTGCATTAAGTTGGTTGCCAGCATGCCAGGAACTGGGCAGAGGGAGGGGGCTAAAAGTGAGGCCATCTCCCTTTGCAGTATGTAAACTTTCTTTTAATTCTTCTGTTTTCAGCATGTATCCTCAGTAGCGCCTGGCGTCCACAAGTCCAGACTTGTCTGGTTTAACTTGCACTCTTCTGCCTGGTGAATTAGAAGTAGCCACTTGGCTACTTGGATGTTAGAAGAGTATTTGGGGGATTTAATCTCACTTTTTAAAGATTTCCAACCAATTCTTCTTTGGTCTGCTGCTCTCCCTGTCTTTAGAGGTCCTGGTGCTCTCAATTCCTTGACTTCCTGGGGTTCAGTAACTTGAATTACCTTGATTATTTTTCATTTCCTTTATTTTCCACCACTCTCTCTCTCACCATCAACACCATAGGTTTGGATTTCTACTTTCTCCAGCTCAATAAATCAACTATCATTTATTGATCCTAGTTCCAGCTTCCAAAATTTTGTTGGCATTTATTGTCTTCTCTTCCATTGTCATGACCTTACATATTTAAGCCTTTAAAAAATTTTTCTTTACTTTCATTTTGGTCGGGTTTCAGAAGTAGAATAAGTGCTTGTGTTAAATCTGTCATGTTTTACCAAAATCTCAAGGACTATATATTTTTTTTCTTTCTATAAGTTCCATTTAGATTTTGTAAAATCTCCATTTTTTTCTCTTAAGGTCTTATTTTCTTAGTATTTTCATAGGATATGTTTTGAATACTTCTAAATGTACTGATTTTATCATCTTTTTCTGGTTGCTCTTTCATCTCAAGTCACTGGGGGTATAGCTGATCTTATTTTTTGTCTGTCTTTTGACATTCACTAACGATGGGTTGTGTGGGGCTTGGTTGCTCTTTGGTAATCCCATGTTATATGTGTTATAGGAGTGTCCTTCGATAGTAGCTTTGTGTCCTGCACACATGGGAAGCACCTGCATGGACTAATTTTTAATGTTAATTTTTTTGGCATGGGAATTCCTAGACTATGAGGGTTATATGATTCCAGTCCTTAGCTTGTGCGAGGTATAGAACCAGGGTTTTGATTTCTTAGTGACATATATGTTTTTTCACTGAGTGAAAATCTTTCTGGCCTTCTCCCTGCTTCACTGATGGGTGTCCCTTTGAGATTCTTGGTTTTACAGAGAGATTTCAGTTTCAACTTTACCTCACATAGGCCTGAAGGAGTTACCATCTACCTCTCCTTAGGAAGTGAAACTCAAGAGGATTATGGAGACTGATAAACATGCCTTGAACTATCACAGCATCTGCTCATATAATTACCGCCCTGGTTTTCAGTTCCTGCTTTATTTCTGCACCTGGAGTTTATCCTCTTACTCCCACCAAGCTCAGATACACACTTTCATGGTTTTGCATTTTAAATGTCTGTGGAAGGAGGTCTCCATGTTTTCATGGCCTACTATCTTTCCACAGTCCTGTTTCTTTGTTTTCTTCCAAAATATTGGTAGGTGGAAGTAAAAAAATGCAAAGGCAGACAAAGAGAATGAGCAGCCACTCTAAATTGTCATAACTGAAACAAAAGAAGATGCCAGTTAGGTCCAAGATGGCAGCTTGGAAACATTGTTAGCATGCCTCTCTCACTTGGAAAGACAAAATAGTATGTAGATATTCATGCTGTGAACTTTTTTCCGGGAAGCAACACAGAAACTTAAAAGGAAAACTGAAAGAAACCACAGAACCTTTGAAAGAAGTGATGGGCTGCAACCTACACTGTGAACCAGGCAGAAAATTGTTTTAAGTCCCTAGAGTGGGAGAAGGAGATAAACTCCCTCTGGGATATACACTCCCACGGGGGAGCCAGGCAATCCAGGCCATGGGGGAAAGGCCTTAACCCTACTCAATGCTGCAGCTGACTTAGTGAGTGGTAGGGAGAAGATGAGGATCGGCATCAGGACATGCTTTGCGTGCACGCTTAGAATCCAGTAGGGACAGAGGGAAGCCATTCCTGATCCTACTTCTCAGGGGACCTTGTGGAAGTCCGCCAGCTAACTCAGGCAGTGGTTATAGGTTGAGAGAAGCTCCCAACTGAGATTTGTAATATAATCTCAAGCAGGGGTAAACTACCGTGGCCAGAACTGAGGGGTGAATGGGAAGTGGGCTGTAGCCAGGGGCACAGGAGGTGGGTGCTCCTGTTTCACGAGCAGACTGGGAACTGCATGGCTTGAAAGCCACGGTTTCTGTCTCCATGGGGAAGGCTTATGGCCTGGGGCAGCTTTGAGTTCTGAGCACAGACTGCCTGGAACCTAGCTAGCTGCTGGTAGTGGAACACTGTGGTGCGAGACTTGCCTTGCCAAGTGCATGCCTGTTACTCCCCACTCCCTGGGTGGACACTTCTGTGCAGCAGAGGCAGCTGTGCTCCTCTCTGGAACATTACTTCATTGTCTAGGGAACTGCCCTCCTATCCCCACTGGGACTGCTGCTTGCCCCACATGTGTGGAGTCAGTGTGGACTTGCCTGACCTAGCTCCTATCTGGCTTTGCCCCTCCACCCGCCCTGGTAGCATAACACAAGTGACAGAAGTTTTGGGAGCTTTATGGCCCTGCCCATTGCCTGACACACCAGAGTGCTTCCCCTGGGTGATATAAGGCAAGCACGTATTCCACTCCTGCCACCAGAGCTGGTGCTCTTTGGCAAGTGCCACCTCTTGGCTGGAGGCCAACTAACACAGTCCATTACGGCATCTGCAGGCACAATAACATTGCACCTAAGAAGGAGGAAACTTGTGTACCACCATAGCTTATCACTATTGCCTGCATGAACCTTGCTAGCCAGGAGGTCCTGAGTCTGTCCATGTGACCAGTTCATTACTACTACAACCGGTATTTGAGGAAGCCAATGCACTAAGGCTATTTATAACCAAAGAATTTCAGAGTCTACATCACTCCCCTGCCACCCCCATCAGAGCTGGTGCTAGTACCTGCTGCTGGGAGACTAGAGGACAGGTCACATCTCTGGATCCCTTGCAGAAATTCCCCAGCACCAGCCTGGAGTGTGGCAGTACCATTGGGTGGCTAGACCAAGAGGAACAGCAAGATTCACAGTAGTCTGGTCCGCAAGGACTCCTACTCCTAGGGGAAGGGGGAATGTAGTACATCACGGGAGCACCCCGTGGGACATTATAATCCAGAGGGCAGGCCTTGCTTTTCTGAACTTTCTGCTTGTGGGAAGATTTTTTCAACAGAGGCAAAGGTGCAGTGCTGGGCTCAGTGGGGAAAGTCTGTGGCTCTTCCCCAACAGTCAGGCAGCCTGGTGTTCATGAAAGGTCTTGGAAAAGGGTCTTCTTATTTCCCTCACCCACCACTGCAGAAACAGCTCACTGGGGCTTCTCCCATGGGATCTCAGCATGGGTGCACCTATAGACAGCCTCTCTGAAACACTGCAGAGTGATTGCATCCCCATAGGAGGAGTATCCTCCAAGTTCAGGCTTGTATAAAGGTTACAGTCATAATCCCTCTCTACAAAGAACATCAGCATTCCTACAGGTAAAAAGAGGCACTTGTCTGATCTGAATAGCCAAACATTGGGTCCAGGGTGTGACTGGGAGGCAGATTACTGGCTTGGTAGGGGAGCTGAGGTGGTTCTCTCCTTTCTGCCTGAAAATACCTCAGTCTGTTTCACTAAGAGCTCCCCCAGCTGCCTCTGTCAAGTCTGGAACCTCTGTCCACCACTGAATATGGCATTTACCCATCTGCTTTAACCACAGCTGATTTTTACCCATAAACACCTCCCCTAGTGGGCTGAAGCCTGAAGTTTTCAACTCAGTAAATAAAATCCTGGGGGGTAGAAGGGGAGAATAAATAAATAAATGCACACCACTGAGGAATAAGATAAACTTCAAGAGAACTCTGCCCTTTCAACCACAGAGGAAACAAAGAACCTGCTCATACATTGAGCACATTGTCACTACAACGAGCAGCTGAAAAGGCCATAATATAAAGACTCTCTATAACCAAGGAACTCATACAGAGTCTTCATCCCTGAAAGTACCCAGAGCCAAACTAGGCTACTATAAACCACAATCATTAAAAATATACCCTCAAAGGGAGAAAAAAGAAATAAAAAAAAAACACAGCCAAATTCAAAATAAACTTAAAAATAATTAGGAGAAATAATCTACTAATATAAAAAGGAACCAGAAAAATAATTCTGGCAACATGACCAAACAGGATTCCGTAACATACCCAAAAGATCATACTAGCTCTCCAGCAATGGACCTAGGCCAAGATGAAATATTTGAAATACCAGATAAAGAATAGGTTGATTATTAAGTTACTCAAGGAGATACAAAAGAAAGGTGAAATTCAACATAAATTAACAAAACAATTCAGGATATGAATAAGAAATTTTCTAAAGAGATAGATATTGTAATGAAAAACCAACCAGAACTTTTGGAAATGAAAGACACATTTAGGGAATTACAAAATGCAGTAGAAAGTTTTAATAATAGACTAGGCCAACTAGAAGGCAGAATTTCAGAGCTTGAAGATAAGCCTTAAAATTAACTAGATCAAACAAAAACAAAGGGAAAATAATTTAAAGAAATGAGCAAAGTCACCAAGAAATTCAGAATTAATGTAAAATGGCTGAACTTAAGAATCACTGGTGTTCTCAAGGGAGAAGAAAGGCAAAAAGTTTTAAAAACTTATTTGAGGAAATAATTGAGGAAAACTTTCTTGGCTATGCTAGAGATTTAGACATCTATCTAAATATAAGAAGCTCAAAGAACTCTTAGGAGATTCATTGTGAAAAGGACATTTCCAAGGCATGTAGTAATCAGGCTATCTAAAGTCAATGTGAAAGAAATAATTCTAAGAGCAGTGATAGAAAAATATCAGGTAACCTATAACAGCAAATGTGTCAGACTAACAGCAAACTTGTCACCAGAAACATTAGAAGCCAGAAGAGATTGGAATCTTTAGCCTCCCTAAACAGAGTAATTGTCAGCCAATAATTTTGTATTCAACAAAACTAAGTTTCATAAATGAAGTCTTTTTCAGACAGGCAAATGCTGAGGGAATTTTTCACTACCAGACAAGCCCTACAGAAAATGCTAAAAGGAGTTCTAAATCTTGAAACAAAAAGTCAATATGCACCAGAATAGAACCTCTTCGAAGTATAGAACTCACAGGGCCTATAAAACAATAACACAATGAAGAAAAAAAAGTATTTAGATAACAATCAATATGATGACTGAAACAGTACCTCACATCTCAATAGTAATATTGAATTTAAGTGGTCTAAATGCACTACTTAAGAGATACAGATTGGCAGTGTGGCAAAAAAAAATCACAAACCAAATATCTGCTGTCATGAAGAGACTTACGTAACACAAGGATTTTTATAGACTCAAGGTAAAGGGGTGGAAGAAGATATTCCAAGCAGAAATGAGCAGAAGATGCTATTCTTTTAGCAGTTAAAACAAATTTTAAAGCAACAACAGTAAAAACAAAAGACAGTCATTATATAATGATAAAATGATCAATTCAATAAGAAGATATTATAACCTGTAATATATAACAACCTATAATATATAACATATATATTGTATATTATAGGTTATAATATCTTCTTATTGAATTGATATATACTGATATATGCTAACAGTTCAGCATATACTGATATATAGTATATGCTATATACAATAGTTCAGCATATACTATATATATGCCATATTTGTTATGTACTGTAGTTCAGCATATACTATATATATGCTGTATATGCTATATACTGTAGTTCAGTATATACTGCATATATAGTATATGCTGAACTGAGCATATAATATATATGATATATATAACTTAACCTAATAAACATATATATGTTATATATATATAAAATATAACCTAACTATAACCCAACTCTATAGCTCCCAGATTTATAAAACAATTACTACTAGACCTAAGAAAAGAGACAAACAGCAACACAACGATAGTGGAGGACTTCAACACTCCACTGACAGCACTAGACAGATCATTTAGGCAGAAAGTCAACAAAGAAACTCTGGCCTTAAACTGCACTCTGGAACAAATGGACCTAACAGATATTTACAGAACATTCTACCCAAGAACTTCAGACTATATATTCTTCTCCTCAGCACATGGAGCATTCTTTAAGATAGACCACATGGTAGGCCACAAAACAAGTCTTGATAAATCTTGAAAAAATCAAAATTATATCAAGTATCTTCTTAGACCACAGTGGAATAAAACTATTATTCAATTCCAAAAGAAACCTGAAAATTGTGTGAATACATGGAAATTAAACAATCTGCTCCTGAATAATTTTGGGGTTAACAATGAAATCAAGATGGAGATTGAAAACTTCTTTGACATGAATGATGATAATGACACAAATTATCAAAATTTCTGGGACACAGCAAAAGCAGTGCTAAGAGGAAAGTTTATACTGCTAAACACCTACAACAAAAAAGTCTGAAAGATCACAATTTGACAATGTAACGTCACACTTCAAGGAGCTAGAAAAACAAGAACAATGCTAGCAGAAGAAAATAAATAAAGATCAGAGCAGAACTAAATGAAATTGGAGCAAAAAATACAAAAGATCTGTGAAACAAAAAGTTTGTTTTTAGAAAAAATAAACAAAATCAATAGACCATCAGCTAAATTAACTAAGAAAAGAGGAATGAGGATTTAAATAAGCTCAATTAGAAATGAAAGTAGAAACATTGCAATGGACACCACAGAAATACAAAAGATCATTCAAGACTACTGTGAACACCTCTATGCACACCAAATAGAAAATCTAGAGGAAATGAATATATTCCTGGAAACATACAACCCTCCTAGCTTGAACAAGAAGAAATAGAAATCCTGAACAGACCAATAAAAAGCAGTGAGATTGAAACAGTGACAAAAGAAATTGCAAACAACAAATAAAGCCCAGGGCCACATGGATTCACAGCTGAATTCTACCAGACATTCACAGTAGAACTGATACCAGTCCTACTGAAATTATTCCAAAAAATTGAGAAAAAGAGAATCCTTCCTAACTCATTTTGTAAAGCCAATATCATCCTGATACCAAAGCCAGGAAAGGACATAACCAAAAAAAAAATAAAAAATAAAAAATAAAATAAGAACTACAGACTGATACCCCTGATGAATATAAATGTAAAAATCTTCAACAAAATACTGGCGACCTAATCGAACAACATATCAAAAAGATAATTCACCATGATCAAGTGGGTTTCATCCAAGCAGTGCAGGGATGGTTCAACATATGCAGGTCAATAAATGTGATTCACCATGTAGACAGAATTAAAAAGCAATAACCATATGATTATCTCAATAGACACAGAAAAATCATGCAATAAAATCCAGCATTACTTTATGATAAAAACACTCAACAAACCATGCATAGGAGGATACCTCAAAATAATAAAAGTCATGTTTGTCAAACTCACAGCTAACATCATATTGAATAGGGAAAAGTTGGAATAATTCCCCCTAAGAACTGGAACAAGACAAGGATGCCCACTTTCATGACTTCTATTCAACATAGTACTGGAAGTCCTAGCCAGAGCAATCAGGCAAGATAAAGAAATAAAGGGCATCCAAATTGGAAAAGAGAAATCAAACTATCTCTGTTTGCCCATGATATCATTGTATACATAGAAAACCCTAAAGACTCCTCCAAAAGACTCCTAGGTTTGATTGAATTCAGTAAAGTCTCAGGTTACCAAATCAGTGTACACAAATCAGTACCATTTCTATACACTAACAACCACCAGGCTGAGAATGAAACCAAGAACTCAGTCCCTTTTATGATAGCTATTATAAAAAAAAAAAACATAGGAATATACTTACCCAAGGAGGTGAAAGATCTCTACAAGGAAAACTACAAAACTGCTGAAAGAAATAATAGATGACACAAACAAATGAAAATACATCCCATGCTCATAGATTGGAAGAATCAATATCATGAAAATGACCATACTGCCCAAAGCAACCTATGGATTCAATGCAATTCTTATCAAAATATCAACATCATTTTTCACAGATTTAAAAAAAAATCCAAAAATTCATACAGAACCAAAAAAGACCCTGAATAGCAAAGGCAATCCTAAGGAAGAACAAATCTGGAGGCATCACATTACCTGACTTCAGGTTATACTACAAAGCTGTAGTTACCAAAACAGCATGGTACTGGTATAAAAGTAGATACATAGCCCAATGGAACAGAATAGAGAACCCAGACATAAAGCCAAATACTTAAAACCAACTGGTCTTTGACAAAGCATTCAAAAACATAAATTGGGGAAACAATACTATATTCAGTAAAGAGTGCTGTGATAAATGGATAGCCACACGTAGAAGAATGAAACTGGATTCCTATCTCCCTAAGACCCTATATGGTCTCTAATCTAAGACCTAAAAACCATAAAAATTCTTGAAGGAAACCTAGGAAAAACTTTTCTGGACATTGGCCTACGCAAATAATTTATGACTAGGAACCCCAAAGCAAATGCAACAAAAACCAAAATAAATAAATGGGACCTAATTGAACTAAAAAGCTTCTGTGCAGCAAAAGAAATCATCATCAGAGTAAACAGACAACCCACAGAATGGGAGAAAATATTTGCAAACTATGCATCTGACAAAGGACTAATATCCAGAATGTACAAGGAACACAAGTCAGCAAGCAAAATAAATAAATAATCCCATCAAAAAGTGGGCAAATGACATGAACAGACACCTCTCAAAAGAAGATACACAAATGGCCAAAAAAGATTAGAAAAAATGCTCAACATCACTAATCATCACAGAAGTGCAAATTAAAACCAGTGAGATTCTGCCCTACCCAAGTCAGAATGGCCATTATTAAAAAGTTAAAAAAAGAAAAGAAAAGAAAACAGGCAAACAAAACAAAGGTGTTGGCATGGATGTAGTGAAAAGGGAACACTCATAAACTGCTGCAGGGAATGTAAATTAGTACAACCTCTATGGAAAATAGCATGGGGATTTCTCAAAGAACCAGAAGTAGATTTATCATTCGATCCAGCAGTCCCACTACTGAGTATCTCCCCAAAAGAAAAGAAGCCATTGTATATATTTTTTATATAATGCACACATATGTTTATCACAGGACAACTCACAATTGCAAAGATATGGGACCAACGTAAGTGCTCATTCACTGTTGAGTGGGTCAAGAAAATGTGGTATATATATATACACTATGGAATACTACTCAGCCGTAAAAAGAACAAAATAGTGTCTTTTGCAGCAACTTGGATGGAGCTGGAGGCCACTATTCTAAGTGAAGTAACTCCAGAATGAAATATCAAACACCATATGTTCTCAATTGTAAGTGGGAGCTAACCTATGGGCATTCAAAGGCATGCCGAGTGGTATAATGGACATTGGAGACTCAGAACAGGGGAGGGTGGGAAAGGAGTAAGGAATAAAAAACTATATATAGGGTACAATGTACACTACTTGGGTGACAGGTGCACTAAAATCTCAGACTTCATCACTGTACAATTCATCCATGTAACCAAAAGCCACTTGTACCCCAAAAGCTATTGAAATAAAAAATTATTTAAAAAGATGACTTTTATGAAAAGAAACATAAACTATTTTCTGAGAAAGATAATTTAAGGGGAAAGGTGCACTGAAAAACTACAAGGAATCAGAAGGAATCTATTTGAGATAAGCAGATATCAATTTAGGCAACATGTTACTAAATATCTCAGTTTCCTGGAATGTGCTTATAAACACTAGGGAAAACTTGTGATATTGTTTGCATTACAAATCTGTTAGCTAATTAAAAGAATGCTACCACTGTAGTTACTGTGTTAAATTAAGTAAAAACAAATAGAAATGCACATAATTTCATTCAGAACAGAAGACATGGAAAAGTGTTATCTTGACTGTTACGAAGAATATTACCAAGTTTCTGCACTTTCCCCCACTTATACTTAAAAATGGCATTTTAACAATGTAAAGATACTCCATTTAGACATTCTGTGAACTTATGTACATTCTAAAAACTTACGAGAGAAAAAAATTAATGTGGAATATCAAAGCTTCACCCTCTCCAAACAAAATTTATGAAGCAGAGATTTGGGATAAAGATGTTGCATTAATTCTCAATTACTACTGTAACATATAATCAGACTTAGTGGCTTAAAACAGCATGAATTTGTTATTTTACAGTTCCATAGCTTAGAAAACTGACATGGGTTGTTCTAGGCTAAAATCAAGGTATCAACAGGGCTGTGTTCCTTTTTGGAGGTTCTAAGAGATCATCTTTTTTTTTTTTTTTTTTTTTTTTTTTTGCCTTTTTCATCTTCTAGAGGCCTCCTGCATTCTTTGGCTCAAGTCCTCTTGCTATTTCCATCTTCAAAGCCAGTAACATTGCATTTCTAAGATCAGTCTTCCTTAGTGATATTTCCCCCAACTGACCTCTTCTACTTTCCTTTTCTGCCATAAAGAACCCTTGTGATATTGTGATATAAGAAATACGTATTTGGTCTTTTGTTCCTAGCAGAGAACTCCTAAAACCCTTGGAATTTCCTAAGTGATAAGAGGCATAAAGGTGAAAGGAGCATTTTCCGTTATTTATGACAATCTCACGAGTTTATGTTAATGAGATGACTTTTAGAAAGTCCCTAAGAAAGGGGAGCTGGTTGCCAGAGGGCTTACCCATATGATTTGAGGGTTGGAGCTTTCAGCCCCTCCCTGAGCCCCACCTCCAGAGGTGTTAGAGATTGGGTTCAATCACCAGCAGCCAATGAGTTAATCAATCATGTCTACGTAATGAAACCTCCATAAAAAACTCTAACGGAAGGAGTTTGGAGAGCTTCCAGGTTGGCGAACACATGGAGGTGCTGGGAGGGTGGTGTGTGCCCAAAGGGGGCATGGAAACTCTATGCCTCTTCCCATACCTTGCCCTGTGCAGCTCTTCCATTTGGCTACTCTTGAATTATGTCCATTATAATAAAAGATACAACTTTATACTCATGTAAGTTTGTACTTTTGGCAAGCATAAGTAAATGTTTCTCTGAGTTTTGTGAACTATTCTAGCCATTTATCAAACCCAAGGAATTATGGAACCTAAGGAGGAAGTCATGGAACTCCTGATATATTGCTGATTGGCCAGAAGCATGGGATACCCAGACTTGAAACTGGCATCTGAAGTCAGTGCAGTCTCATAGGACTGAGCTCTTAACTTGTGGGATCTGATGCTAATGCCAAGTAGATAGTGACATAATTGAATTGAATTGTAGGACACCGAGTTGACGCTCAGAGAATTGAAGAATTGCTTAGTGTGGAGAAGACCCACAAATTTGGTGTTAGTGTTTGTGAGTATAGAATGAGTTTCTTTTTTCTTTTAAATTTTGTGATTACATTGGGCACCCAGATAATTCAGATAGTCTCTTGAGTTTAAATTCCGCTGATGGAGCCTTAAATCCATCTGCAAACTTAATTCCCTGTTACCATAAAATCTGATATAATCACAGGTTTTAGGAAGTAGGAAATGGATACCTTTGAGGGTCAATTTTTCTACCTACCACGGATAGCGAGTATTTTGAACATTTTGAGTTTAAGGTCTCTGTGGTATATCCAAGTGGAATTTCTTATATGTAGCTGGAAAGAGGAATCCAGTGCCAAGTTTAAAAAAATGTTATCTAATAATATAGATTTAAGGAGGTATTGATATAGTCATAGTTGGAGCTGTGGAGTATGGAGGAGTCCCTGAGGGAAGGATGATCAGACTGAGAAGAAAAAAAGGAGGGTCAGGGAGGGGGAAAGTCAAGAATAGAACATAGGAGAAGGGGACAAACTTAGAGGAGGGGCAATATATACATTTTTGAGGGCAGGCTGAGAAATTTAAAGAATTCACTGATTTATTATTATTGTTATTATTATTTTGAGATGGAGTTTCGCTCTTGTCGCCCGGGCTGGAGTGCAATGGTGTGATCTCGGCTCACTGCAACCTCTGCCTCCCAGGTTCAAGTGATTCTCCTGCCTCAGCCTCCCGAGTAGCTGGGATTACAGGCGCCCGCCACCACGCCTGGCTAATTTTTTGTATTTTTGGTAGAGATGGGGTTTTGTCATGTTAGCCAGGCTGGTCTCAAACTCCTGACCTCAGATGATCCACCTGCCTCGGCCTCCCAAAATTATTATTATTTTTTGAGACAGGGTCTCACTCTGTCGCCTAGGCTGAAGTGCAATGGTGTGATCTCTGCTCACTGCAACCTGAGCCTCCTGGGCTCAAGTGAACCTCCCACCTCAGTCTCCCTAGTAGCTGGAACCACAGGCATGCATCACCACGCCCAGCTAATTTTTATTGTTTTGTATTTTTTTGTAGAGATGAGATCTCACTGTGCTGCCTAGGCTGGTCTCGAACTCATGAGTTCAAGTAATCCGCCCACATTGGCCTCCCAAAGTGCTAGGATTACAAGCATGAGTCATCGTGCCTGGCCAGGAATTCACTGATTTTTAAAAATTTAACATGTAAGTAGTGGCTCACATCATCTGCTATAAGATACAGAAGCAAGAATCCTGAGATGACAGATGAAGGTTTGAAATGGTCACTGAGGGCTGAAGGAAAAGGAACAGACTAAAGATGAGTTAAAAGGCCTGGTGAAGCGGCCCACACCTGTAATCCCAGCACTTTGGGAGGCCAAGGTGGGAGGATCACTTGAGGCCAGGAGTTCAAGGCTACAGGGAGCTACGATCGCATCACTGCACTTCAGCCTGGGCAACAGAGCGAGACCCAATCTCTAAAAACAACAACAAAGGATTGCTGAGTTGTTCCTGGGGCTTAGCTGAACTTATTCTAATATTCTTCTGAGGATTTTAGAAAATTCTAAATTCAAATTTTAGAAAACTAAAACTCTCTAAAAAGAATAGAAATGCTTGATAATTAATTGTAAATATATTTATCTCATCCTTTCATGATGAGAGGAATGTGTATATTAGTACTACTCATGAATTAGATCACAATTTGTAGCCTTGTTTTATATTTTTGAAAAACCATTCTGTGGGCGTGGTGACGGGTGCCTGTAGTCCCAGCTACTCAGAAGGCTGAGGCATGAGAATCGCTTGAACCCGGGAGGCAGAGGTTGCAGTGAGCCGAGATTGTGCCACTGCACTCCAGCCTGGGTGACAAAGGTGAGACTGTCTTAATAAGACAGAACAAAACAAAACAAAAACAAAAACAAAACCCCACAAAAACAACAACAAAAAAAACCATTCTGAATTTTAAACAACTAACTAAGAAACAAACTTTGGCACATGACCCGCTAACAATTCTTCTGTCTTTTAGTATCCATTATTATCTGCACTTATTATCCAACCTTATTTTTTACTCTGTAACGTCTGTCTGGCTTCTAATTAGCTCTTACTGACTTACTTTTTGGCCCCCAATTATGATCTTCTTCTGATATCTGAAATTCCAGTCCTCTCTCTTGTGCTTCCTCCAACAGTACTTATCCTTAGAGACTGTGTGCATCGTTCACCCGTAATGACCAGCCTATTTCACTTCTTTGAATTCCTGTGTCCCTTATACCTGCACCACCATCTAAGGGATCCCTTAACTGTGAGTTAACTTATGTCATTCTGTATAGCTCCTAATGCATTAGGTTGCTCAGAGGTCCCATTCACTCATTTTTATTATCTCTTCTGTGCCAGGCCTTCTATAACCCAGTGCTGTATATAAAGTCATGTTCAAAACACATGTGTCCTTATTTTTACTTCTGAATCTCCCACATCACAAAATGCAATACAGAATCTATAAGAGGCACCTAATAATACATGCTATTTATTATGACATGATGCAAGATATTTGTCAAGGCTACTAGACCTGATGCTGATGTTGAAGTCTGGAGTAAAAATCCAGGATTCCTCTGTACTAGATATAGTAGAATGTGCTTTTTCTTGAAAATTGTTTAGTAAGTCCAAGATGTTTTCCAGAGAACAAAGAGATGCTGAGTGGGAGAAGACTGATTTTAGGCTTGGAACATAAATGCTTCAGGTGATAACAGACATTTGTCCAACTAATGAATGGGCAGAGAAACCAAAATACAGGCTGCAAAAGATTCTGAAATTGCAGGTTGCCATGCTGAGAGGTACAGAAGGGAGCATTCTGGCTTTCCTGGAAACTAAAAACACCCCAAGTCCGTAGCAATTTATTGTAAATTTGAAGGCGCCTACTGAGCTGTCTTCTATGTAGAAACAATATAGTTTATGGAGGTCCTGGGACCCACTCAAGGTGAAATTAAACAGATTTTAAAACTTCCTGCTTAGAATTTGTTGTATAAGATGGGGGAAGGGGAGAATGAACCAGTGGACCTACTGACTTACATTACGATCATTAGGGTGTTTTTCCTCCTATGGACAAAGAGTAGAGAAAATCTTTTCTGAGATCAATAATGGCTGTTTCCTCTACATGCAAAATAACATTGTTACATGTGCCTGTGGGTGTGTGTATGGTGTGGGGATGCTAACTCTGTATTGGGGTGAATGTTAACTGGCAGGGACTAAGTAATTAAGGGACTAATAAACTGAGATTAAATATGATTCTGGGATGAGAATTTTTATGAAAGACAAAATGAAAAGGGACACAATGAGTGAAGGAGTTGAAGGAATAACTTTCCTGGACCACTTTCTCCTTGTATTTCTTTTTTTCCTCACTTTTCTCGTGCCCAGTTGAAAGCATCTAAATTTCTGTGGGAGAGGAAGTGGGGCAGAAGAGGGCCACAGACAGGGAATTTGGAGTTAGTCAGGAGAAGCTTGTGCAGCAGCCTGGAGAATTTGACCAAGCCTGGAAGGTTTGGGAGAGATGAGTTCAAGTGTTCAGTGGTGAGTTCAAGTGTTTGGTGGATATAGGAGTACCGGATGCAGGAACAAGCCCGGAGCCTTGGAGACCTTCAGGGAGAGAAATTTCATCCTGCACCTGCAGATGATCACTGTTGAACTAGCCATAAAGAGACTGGGACTTCATCTGATACTCAGAATAACTCTGCAAGGAAGAGATTAGCACTATTTCTATTTTTCAGACAAGGCAGCTGCTTCCTAAAGTGACGCTTGGCTAGATGGGGAAATCAGGAGTTGAGCCTCACTTTTTAAAATATACAAGCCCTTTTCTCTTTCCACCAACGCATATGAACTTATGTAATATCCATAGGTGGAAAGAAGAAGAAATTTTGAGTTAGATGGTTTGACCTGGGCAACCTTCCCATCTTCCATGATTTCATCTCTACCCAAGGCTTCACTTAACCTAGGTTTGACTTGTCTTCTGAGGTCCATATTTAAAGTTATGACTATCTATTGGGATCTCCACCTGGATAACTTTCCCCTGAATCAGTTTTTTTTGCATATCTCCTGTTCCTCACTAAAGATTTTCTAGGACCCAGGTTTAAAAGCTTAGAGTTGCCTTTGACTCCTCCCTACCCCTTTCACTTCACAGGCATACCTATCAATTATTTATCTCGAAGTTTTTCAGAATTATCCCTTCTTTTCTCCTCCTCCTCCTCCTTCTCTTTTACCACTTTACCTGTAATTGTGACCCCCATTACTTCTTCCCTGGACAGTTGTATAATCCCCCTACTTGGTATCCTTAATTGCATCCCCTTCAACTTTCTTTAATTCATCATAAGCCTCATTGACAAATGGATTACTCTGAGTTTCAGCTTCAGACATATAGCTTTTCTACTCAGAAACCTTGAATAGCTCCCCACTGTTTAGTAAACTGAGTACAAACTCACCAAATTTAATAGATAATATTTATTGAGCATTTACTATATTTCAGGCACTGACCAAAGCACATGAATTCTTTCATTTAGTCCTCAAAACAACCTATGAGATAGGCCTTTCTATTGTTCTCACTGTACAGAAAAGGTAATTGAGGACCAGGGCTACTAAATAATTTGCCCAACACACAACAAAAATGTAACCCAACCCAGGCACCTGATTTCAGAGCCAGCACATAATGTTGCCATTCCAATTTAGTTGCCACTTTTTGGAGGTAAAGATTAGGCTCATAGTAGCCAAATCTGCACCTATAATGTTCAAAAATGTTTTTTAAATGTCATTTATGATTTTTTCCCCACCTAAAACCCAAAGTGTAAAATTCTACTTATCTTTAAAGACCCATTCCAATTCTATCTCCTTCATAACATTGGTTATGGTCCCTCCAACAGATGTGACTTCCTCCTTCTTTGAATCAAATAACATGATAATTTGTACACTTCATCTTTTGCCCCCTCATTAAATCCCCTTCTCTTCTGAGGCAGGAGCTGTTTTCTTACCCACACATTTTGAAGTGCATTAAATTGGATGGTTGGATACAAAGTTCCCAGAAAAACTGCCGTGGCTCCAGGTATCGAATTCTGTGCCCCATGTCTATGCAGATCTTGATCTATACACAGTTTAGAGCTGAGGGCTCCTGAGCAGAGTAGATGGGTTACAGACCATCCAGGCCATAATCTGTTGGGGCTTCTGCCAGTGTAAACAGATGATTATTGGAGGATAAACTTTGGCTATATGAGTCTAGTTTTAAATGACTAAAAAAGAAGGAAAGGGCCTCCCTAAACTAAATAACTTTGCTTTAGTTAGAAAGTCTAAGCTAATTGTTTTCAAAGCCCTTTCTAATCCTTCTAATTAGGCACAGGATCATCTCTAACTTTTTTTCTTGATTTTGTCTCTGAGTGACATTGAAAGTTAATTTCAGTGCAGAGTCAAGTTTTACACTTCAATTTACAATGTACTAAAAACTTAATTGAAAAATAATGTTGACTGAACTGGAAAACTGAGGAGTTATCTTAGTGATTCAGACTCAAGTTAATCTTTCACCAGAAATATCAAAACAAAACAAAATATGAACCACAGGGTCATGTGTACTGAATCTTGAGATGCTAGGATTCTGGTGCACTCCTTGGAGCTCAAACACAGAAAACTGAAAAGAAATAGAAAGAATCCCTACTTGATTATTAATTCAAGTAGTTTTTATAGAGTACCTACCATGTGGTGGGGATGGCATACAGCACTAGAAATATATTGCTGAATATAAAACATCAGATCCCTGACCTCTTCAGTTTACATTGTTCATTGTGCATAACACTGGACTGACGGAAGCACTAGCTTACCTTAGTATGGAAGTGCTTTTGCTCTCTTGTTCCTTTTTTTTTTTTTTAATAGAATGAGTCAGCTGTTCGGTCCTCCACTGAAGCCTGAGGTTAAACTTTCTAATCTTTAAATTTGTATGGTTATTTACACATATTTATTGATTTTCTTCTTCAATTACACCAATTTTCATGATGATTATCCCCCATAAAGTTAAGAATCTTGTAGGTGCCAATTACTACGTTTAAAATAAGCTAAACAAGTATTCTGAAGTTTTCAAGTTTCATTTAAAAAAATTGTTTAATGTGTCCTGAGCTGCTCTTTAATGCAGCTGTCAGTAGATGGCAGCACATTACTCTTTGCTCACTCTTCATGGGTTCAGGGGAAAGCCGGGGGGGGGGGGGGGGGGGGGGAGGAGAGAGAGAGAGAGAGAGACTTTTCAACACACCCTGTTTTGGAGAGACAGCCCTAACTAGAACATAGAGGAACAGTTTCCATATCTAATCCTCACTATCTCAAAGATGTTCCTTTAATTCTACACATTATTTTGTATTTGTAGTGCCTTTATTTTAAATTCCATACACATTATCTCATCATCAATATGCCATTACATGCACCATATTAGCTTTATTTAGATTTTCAGTAATATAGCTCAAATGTAGCTTTTTGTGATTAAACAGCCCCATTAAAAGATGAAAACTCTGAGTAATGTGAACTCATTTTGGAAAGCTGTCTCTGAGCCGACATTGAACATTAGGGATCAGAGGACTAGGGAGAAATTGGCTTTGTTATGTCAGCTTTCAGTATTACTGTACCTTCTCAGAGTGAAGCAGAAATAAAAATCACTACTCTATTATTCAGCCATTTGGACCTTGTACCTTTCCAAGGATTTTTATCCATGCCAGTGTTTTGAGAGGAAGGGGAAATGTTTGCTTTTTAGACAAACTCAGAATAATTCTGAAGGCATGTGAATCACTTAGCTTTCAACACAAAAAGTCTTCTAAGCTTCCAAAAATGTGTAAAAACAAGTAATCAGTTCAATCCAACAAATGCTTATTGTTCATTTCTTTAATTATGCAACAAACATTTTTTGACTGTTGTTCTTTCTTTAAAAGGTATTATGCTGGGTGCTGTAGAAATACCAAATGAGCATGACATACTTCCTGCCCTCAGGTAGTTGTTCTAAGGCAGAGAGAGTAAGGCATATATACAAACAAATATAAGGCGTATGCTCAATAAACAGTTGTTACATGATTGAATGGCCATAAGACAGCTGTAAAAATGTGCTATGGGATTTCAAAGAGGGAAATCAGGTATACAGGTTAGAAAAAGGTACATGGAAGACATGGTCCTGACGTGGCTTTAGAAGAAAGATATAATTGAGGGGTCAGGGAGGATGAGGGCACTCTAGGTGATTGGAACACCAGGAACAAAAAAAGGAACTGTCCTTATGATAGGACAGTTAGTCCAGTTTGGCAGAAGGCTAGATCAGGCATGAGCCTCCCACTTAAAGAATCAACAAGACACACCACGGGACATAACCTCTTGGCAGCCCATTTACCAAAGCAGAAGTCAAGGCACAGAATTCTACAACCAGAACTTTAACCAGACCGTCCAGGGTGGACTTCGACATTCAGAGCCAAGTCCCTTGTGTGGTACAGGCAAGCTCCTTGTTCTTTCTTAGCAACCAATAGATAACAATTTTTATTTATTTAGAACAATGACTTTAAAAAAAGGCAAATATTTATTATTTAAAAATTCAAGCAATTCTGAAAAATATGAATTTTAAAAGTAGTCTAAATTTCACCACCTAGGAAATAATTTCAGACCTCTTTCTTGCATATATACAGATGGAGGGCTGGCTGGCTAAGAATAATTTTGCAAAAATGAGACCATACTGTTCATGCTAATTTTACATTAAAGTATTAAATTTAATTATACTTGAATTTTCAAAGAAGAAAAAGAAACCATGATTAAAAATGAGGAGTTATGGAAACTTAGGTAAATGTTTCTTAATTTTAGTTGTTTAAAAAATGTGTAATATATTCACATAGGACAAATTTCAAAAGCTATATGTTGGTGAAAAGCCAGTGAAAATTCTCCATCCCATTCTGTCTTCCAACTACCCACTTTCCTTTCCCAGAGTTATCAGTGATACCAGTTTCTTGTCCAACTTTCCAATGATTTCAGTCTTTAAAAAATTTCTTTATTGCAGAGATATTAGTTCTCAAGATTAAAAGACAAAAGATTATAAAAAAGTCTTTAAAAATTGGAGCCATAATTTTTTAATAGGTTTTACTGTTTTATTATAATAGTAGTATCTAATGCTGGACCTAATGCTAAGAACTTCACATAGATTATTTCATCTGATACCCAAACATCATCATCCTCATCTTACCAGTAAGGGAACAAGGAGGGTTAAATAATTTGTCTGAAGCTCAAAATAAGAATTAGCAGAGCCATGATTCAAGCTCCAGAGGTCTAATTCCTGAACTACTCACTACATACGCTGTTTTCTTTTAATACTGAGTATAATCCCAGTGCTTTTACCCTATCACGTCCATTTATTTCTTGTGTAGCTTGATATAATCTCTTGTAGTTTTTCCCTAGAAGGGCTATATCTGCTAAGGCCTTTTATGCTTCAGCATGTGTGCTTATTGCTTTTATCCTCAAACAAGACTGTGTAGGTAATATTTTTAAAGACAGGGTTTTGCTGTTGTCCCGGCTGGAGTGCTATGGCATGATCAAAGCTCACTGCAGCCTTGAACTCCTGCGCTCAGGCGATTCTCCTACCTCAGTGGTCCAAGCAGCTGGGACCACAGGCATGCACCACCATGCCTGGCTAATTTTTTGCAGAGATGAGATCTTGCTGGTCTCGGGCTCCTGGTCTCAAGCAATCCTTCTGCCTCATCCTCCCAAAGAGCTGGGATTACACGTGTGAACCACTGCACCCAGCCTGTCTGGGTATTCTTTTTTTTTTTTTTTTAATACTTTAAGTTCTGGGATACATGTGCAGAACGTGCAGCTTTGTTACATAGGTATACATGTGCCATGGTGGTTTGCTGCACCCATCAACCTGTCATCTAGGTTTTAAACCCTGCATGTATTAGGTATTTGTTCTAATGCTCTCCCTCCCCTTGCCCCCAACCTCCCTCCCAACAGGCCCTGGTGTGTGATGTTCCCCTCCCTGTGTCCATGTGTTCTCATTGGTCTCCCACTTATGAATGAGAACATGCGGTGTTTGGTTTTCTGTTCCTGTGTTAGTTTGCTGAGAATGATGATTTCCAGCTTCATCCATGTCCCTGCAAAGGACATGAACTCATTTTTTTATGGCTGCATAGTATTCCATGGTGTGTCTGTGCCACATTTTCTTTATCCAGCCTATCATTGATGGGCATTGGGTTGGTTCCAAGTCTTTGCTATTGTGAATAGTGCTTCAATAAACATACGTGTGCAAGTGTGTTTATAGTAGAATGATTTATAATCCTTTGGGTATATACCTGTCTGGGTATTCTTAAGTCACACTTTCTTTTACTCAGAATTCTGTAGACACAGCTCCATTATCTTCTGGCACTAATTGTTGTAGAGAAGTCTAAGCTAGCCTAATTTTTTTCTCTCATGTAGGTGACTTGTTTTTCTACCTCTATTCTTCTACCTCTTATAGATCATTAACCTAATGCCATTCTTATAACACCAAAGGTCATTAACCTAACCAAGCTGTTATCTGTTTTAATTATTCCATATCAGTTTTTCCTGAAATATTTGTTTTATTTTATTTTTATTTTATATACTTTTCTTTCAACTCCGAAGTGCTTAGATAGTTCATTAATATGTGGGAAACTTTTTTTAAAAAATATTTCTCTCTGTTTCATTTTTTTGGTTCTCTACTTCAGAGACATCAATTATCCCTGGGTGAAATCATCTTTATCTCTCTTTCACATCTATTCCTCTCTACTTGTAAAAATTTTTTCCCTTTTTTTTCTTAATTTGCAATAACAATATCAAATCTTCCCTCTCTGTCACTGCTGCAATTCCATTTTCAGCCTATTTTATTCTTGCTCTGCCTAATTTATTAGTTCTCTCATGGTGTGGTTTTGGTCCTCAATTTGTAGTCTTAGCTCAGCTGTTTCCCATTTTACCTCTTGTTTTATCATTTTGCTTTAGAGAGCTTATTATGTTTTTCTATACTGTGAAATGCTGGCAGGAGTTTTTCCTAACTGTGGAGTTATATTTTCTTCCAGACTGGGCTCTTTATTTGTCTTTTATATGCTTGTTCTTATCTGTTCTCCGCTTTTATTTTTTGCTAGAATATATTTGTATAATCATTGTATCATTTATTTTCCTCTTGCTCATGCTTAACAGGGGAAGTGTTTACCAAGACCTACTTAATTTGAGATATTTTGAATAAATTCTTCTTTATCTTCTTCCTGTACTATTTAGTATATGTTCTTGTCCCCTCTAAGTTACACATGAGGACCAGATAGAAATAGACATCAGCTGGAGTTATGACCAGGCTTGAGGGAAGATCACTGTATACCTATTGAATCACACACACACACACGCACATGCACATGCACATTGCAATGCTATACATTAATTCCCAGAGATGGTACAAATCTATACTTATATTTAAAAAGAGAAAGACTGTCCTTACTATAACCTGCACAGCTGCTTCAGCAAACACAGAGATGTTCCTTCCATTATTACACAGGAGGCAGAATAATCTGGTAGTAGAAAGCACAGCCCCCTAGGTTCAAATCCTAGCTTTGCCACTTACAATCTGTAGCCATGAGCAAGGTACTTCTATTTTTTAAGCCTTGGCTTCCTAATGTATAAATTGGGGATGATAATAGGACCTACCCTTAGGGCTATTTTTGCTTTTATTTTTTGAGACAGAGTCTTGCTATATTGTCCAGGCTGGAGTGAAGTGGTGTGATCTTGGCTCACTGCAACCTCTGGGTTCAAGCAATTGAACCTCCTGGGTTCAAGCAATTCTCCTGCCTCAGCCTCCTGAGTAGTTGGGACTACAGGCATGTGCCACCACGCCCAGCTAATTTTTGTATTTTTAGTAGAGACGGGGGCCAGGGCTATTATGAATAATAAATGAATTTGAACATAGGAAGTCTTTGGCACAGTGCCTGACATACAGTAACTACTCAATAAACGTCAGCTATTATTATTATTAAAAAGAGTAGCAGTTTTTCAGGCTTTGATCAGGAAACTTCATGAGTGATGGAGACTGAAGAGCCATCTACTTTTTGATAGTATATCTTGGCTAAACAAGAACTGCAAGGAGGTCTAAAAGTAAATGCATGGGTCACTCATACATTGCTGGTGAAAATGTTAATGGTACACTCTGGAAAATAAATTGGCAGTTTCTTAAAAAACTAAGTGTGAAACTATCATTCAGTCTAGCAACTACACTTTTAGGCATTTATCTCAGAGAAATGAAAATAAAAAATATGTACACAATTATTCACAGCAGCTTTATTCATAATAGCAAAAAACTGGAATGAGCTCAGATGTCCTTCAACAGAAGACCAGTTAAACAAATTGCTGTACATATATATTGTAGAATAATACTCAACAATAATAAGGATCAAGCTATGGATACATGCAGCAATTTGGATTAATCTCCAGGGAATTATGCAGATGAAATAAAAAATCAATTCTAAAGGTTACATGTTGTGTGATCCACTTATATAACATAACATTATATATATTATATAAGGCAAATTCATGAATGGACAACAGATTAGTGATTGCCAGATCTTAGGGATGGGGGAGAGAATAAGGGAGATGGTTGTGGCTATGAAAAAACATGAAAGGTCGTTGTAGCGTTGTCACATTATCTTGACTGGGGTGGTGGATACACAGACCTACACAGTTGATAAAATCACATTGAACTTAATACACACAAACATAAAAACACAAATGCAAATGAATAAAAGTAAAAATGTAAAACTTGGGAAATCAGAATAAGATAGGTGGGTTGTATCAATGTCAATATACCGCTTAGGATAGTTTACTATAGTTTCTAAAATATTACCATTGGTGGAAACTGGACAAAATGTACAGGGATCTGTTTGTATTATTTCTACAACTATGTGTGAATCTACAATTGTCTCAGTAAAAGTGTCAATTGAAAAATGAAGATTAAAAAAATACTGACTTATCCCTTCCCTCTTCTCCCCCAAAGTAAATTTCTTTCTCTCTTTTTGGGGTCTCAACAAATTTTTAGGCAAAGAATTTTTCTGTAATCTCTGTGGAGGAAGGGGGGAACGTGTGAGAATATATTGTATTGTTTGGTCCTAACAACTTCCCACTCTGGTGGTGTGGATGGGGGCACTGTCAAGGGGTGTTCTTCCAGCTCAAGGAGTATAGAATGGGAGCAGGAAGAGTCTCTAAAGGTTCTTGAGCCAAGGATGATGTGATGTGTTTGGAGCTGTGTCACAGAAAGAATAACCCTGGTGGCACTGTGTTTAGTAGAGTACAGGAGATTGAGTCAGTGTATTAGTCTGTTCTCACATTGTTAATAAAGACATACCAGAGACTGGGTAATTTATAAAGAAAAAGAGGTTTAATAGACTCACAGTTTCACATGGCTGGGGAGGTCTCACAATCATGGCAGAAGGCAAAGGAGGAGCAAAGGCATGTTTGGAATATCCCCTTTGCAAAGCACTTATATTATTTGGGATTCTGACACATCTCCTTTTTGACATCAGTTTATCTACTTCGAGTTGATTCAGATACATGAAGATTGGGGAGTAAAGGGATGGATAAGAGACTGTGAATTTTAGTGGTAGAGGAGGGGCTTAGGAAATGACCAAAATATATTGAGCTGCCCCTGGAGGCAGGTATGATGGGCTGCATTAGTAGGGCTTTGGCCATCCAAGAAGCCGCTTGAGGACACTAGAGGGTGTGAAAGTTGTAGACACCAGGATAAAGTCACTTTTGTCAGAACCAAACAAGTTCAAGTCAGCAAAGCATGAAGGAGGAGGGCCTGTGTTTGTGTGTCAGAGATCAAACTGTATTAAATCACTTCCTAAAATAATTCCATGAGAAATTCCTTGTCATCTTTCACACATCTCATGCTTTTCATGATCTACGTTTTGCACATATGCGTGTATTTCTATGACCAGGTTTATCACTAGACATTGTTTAGAACTGCAGCAGTTCAGATAAGATGCTCTTAAAATAATACTTTGCCCAGCATCGGCATCTCCTCCAGTGAACTGATGCCAAGTCTGGCTTTGAGCCTCTGGAACCAATGAGCTTTCTTTCCAAGCTGCTTAAACATCTTTTTGCCAATAAAAGCTTCCCTTATCCCCACCTCTTCAAATGCATCTGTGGCTTTCTATAGCTGTGCATTCTGGACTATGATCCTCTTTGTTTACACCCCAATAAACTCATTGAGTTAGAATATATTTTTATCTGATGTTTTTTAGGCTGACAAGGACTAGGGGAGACCTTGGGAAATAACATGTACAGTCTTATACATTCTTTGCATATATGATTTCCTTAAACCTTATAACAACCTTCTGTGAACCAAGTGCTGTCATTACCATTTTAAAGAGAAGAAGGTTGAGGCTTAAATAACTTAAGCAACTTGTCCAGGAGCACATAGTTTGCAAGTGGCAGAGCCAGGATGTGATTGGAGAGCTTCTGAACCCCAATTCGGGACTTCCCCACAATGCCACACTACCTTCTTGGATTAATGACCACTTTGTCTGAGCTCCCAATCTAAAACACTCCACCTATTTTTCTCTCTTGTACTGTCTATACTTTCTTGTTTCAGGACTAAGTAGGATTTGTTGTAGTAATACATTTATTTGTGTGATACTTATTTAAAGATGGTTTCTCTACCAGGCTGTAAGTGCCACATAAAAGGGCAGAGACCATGTCATTCTGTTTATTTCTGTATTCTCAGAGTCTTGCACATACCTGGCACATAGTAGGTGCTTAATAAATACTTGAATAAATGCTTAAGGGAAAAAAAGTTTATTTGACTTTTACCAAACCATCTTTGTCATTAGAAAATTTTAGTTATGCTAGAAAAAGTTTTAATCCAGAAATCCACTTTAATAATTTAAAAAAGTCTTAAAGCTTGTTGGTGTGATTTAGGGTTTTTTCTTTAGAGAAAAAAAAAGAATGTTTATAATTGTCACTCCACTGAGTTTTTGTATAATCTGGGGGGGTAGGGAGTGTGTGAAAGAGAGTTGACATTGTTCCACTCATTTGTGTAATTGGCACCTTTCTCTCTCTCTCTCTCTCAAGATACTTTATTAATAAAGTAAATAAATACTGGTGGCTCTGCATATAAAGTTAAAAACATCATTTCATTAGTGGAGGGTCAGAGGTAGAGAATATAAATGACGGTTATTGTCCTTTGCTGTGCATTAGATGCCTTCTGTATCTTATCTGGTTTATTCTTTTCAACAATTATGAGAGATAACCATAACTTTTCCCATTTTACAGATGAGAGGACTGATGGCCAAAATATTAACTAATTTGCTAAGGGCATTGGATAACAGAAAGGATCAGATGATCAAATCAGCCTCACATGGATCAGAGATCTTACACAGTAGCATGATTTACTAATGTAGCCACGCATTGCCTAATGACAGTTTAGTCAATGTCCAACCCCATATAAGTTGGTGGCCCCTTAAGATTAGGACACGGTGTTTTTACAGTACCTTTTCTATGTTTAGATATGTTTAGGTACACAAATGATTAACCGTGGTGTTATAATTGCCTACAGTATTCAGTATAGTTTCATACTGTACCAGTTTGTAGTCTAGGAGCAATAGGCTGTACCATATATTCTAGGTATGTAGTAAGTAGGCGAAACCAGCTAGGTTTGTGTAAGTGCACTCTATGATGTTTGCACAACAATGAAATTGCCTAACAACACATTCCTTAGACTGTATCCCTGAAGTTAAGTGATGCACGACTATAGTTTCAAGGATACACAACTTCAAGGCACAGATAAAGCAGAAGTCTAGGATCACCAACAAAGCTCTCCTGGTCATTTCTTGCTATGTTAGGATTACTTCTGGCCCTGATTAACAAACAGGGTCTCTTAGTGATGTATGCGGTCCTATCATTTGCACAGAAGATAGCTGTTTCTTTCATGAAACATCCCCATTTTATACTCTAATTCTTACATAGGTTAATGGACATTGTTTATGGAGACAAATTTCATGAATCCATAAATTCCAGATTTGATTACCCTAGCAATCAATCCTAAACAAGTTCATTCTGCTGAAAGCATTCCATAGATAAGAACTCTCCCACTACAAGTAGTATTAGTGTGTTTGCCTGGAGGTCTGCTATGACATGTTTACAAGGAAATTTGACCAGGCTATTTTCCTTCTTCATTCCTTCTTCATTCCTTCTTTCTTTCCCAGGGGCATTTTCTCAGTGAAGGGAGAGACTGTATTACAGGTTTGTTGCTAACCACTGCTTCCCAGGGTGGCACAGATTCAAATCCAGCTCTGTCTCACTTACAAGTGCATTCTTTCCAATACTCCATACTCTCTCCAAACTTCAGGAGTTCATAGCTAGGAGATTTCACAGGTAAGAATGTCTCTCAATGTATTTCAACTTTTATTTTTACTGAACATTTTTATCAACAACTCTCAAGCTGCCATGCACAGTCCTTCACAAGATAGTTTCTGCTGCTACTACTGACAGGCTAACCGTCTGATTTGTAGAAGAAAGAGAGAAAGCAGAAATAAAAAATGTGGGGAAGAAGGGAAATATGATTCAACTAATGATGTTATTTGAACTGGAAGGGAGTGATTCTTCTTTAATGGATAGCTGGATAATAAGTGTGATATTCACTTATTAGTTTCAATAGATGATGAAATGGTAGATTGTTTATAAAAGTGGCACAATGCTATGGTCTGAATGTGTTCCTTAAATTCATGTGTTGAAAACTTAATCCCCAATGCAACAGTGTTGGGAGGTGGGGCCTCATGGGAGGTGTTTACATCATGAGGGTTCTGCCCTCATGAATGGATTAATGCCATCATAAAATGGGCTTGTGGGAGTGCGTTCTCTCCCTTCTGCTTTTCTGCCATGTGAGGGAACAACATTTGTCCTTTCTTGTTCTTCTATCTTCTGCCATGTGAAAATGCAGGAAGAAGGTCCTCACCAGGTGCTGGCACCTTGATCTTGGCCGTCCCAGCCTCCAGAAATGTTAGAAAACAAATTTCTGTTTTTTTATAAATTACCCAGTCTATATTATTCTTTTAGAGCAGCAGAAAACTGACCAAGACACACAATAATTCTAGAAATTTAATTTTCAAGAAATAACAGAAATTCAGCATACTTTATAGATGGTGGTGTGCCATAGCTGGTTAGTATTAGCTTGTGTCAAACTTATTATCAAACAGAAAAGGAGTCTCTCTAAAATAAAATTATATTTATTTGGGAATGGGCATTGTAATGAGAATACAGGTGCCATAGTAAACTATGTGTGTATTCTGGGAGGTAAAGGAAGACAAGAAAGGAAAAATGAGGAGGACTACAAAACTGTTTTAAATCAATTGTTCTTGGCTACAAGAATCAGTAATAAGAGTGGAGGAGCCAAGATGGCCAAATAGGAACAGCTCCAGTCTACAGCTCCCAGCGTGAGCAACGCAGAAGACGGGTGATTTCTGCATTTCCATCTGAGGTACCGGGTTCATCTCACTAGGGAGTGCCAGACAGTGGGCGCAGGTCAGTGGGTGAGTGCACCGTGCACGAGCCGAAGAAGGGCAAGGCATTGCCTCACTCGGGAAGCGCAAGGGGTCACGGAGTTCCCTTTCCTGGTCAAAGAAAGGGGTGACAGATGGCACCTGGAAAATCGGGTCACTCCCACCCGAATACAGCGCTTTTCTGACGGGCTTAAGAAATGGCACACCAGGAGATTATATTCTGCACCTGGCTCAGAGGGTCCTATGCCCACAGAGTCTCGCTGATTGCTAGCACAGCAGTCTGAGATCAAACTGCAAGGCGGCAGTGAGGCTGGGGGAGGGGCGCCCGCCATTGCCCAGGCTTGCAGGTAAACAAAGCAGCTGGGAAGCTCGAACTGGGTGGAGCCCACCACAGCTCAAGGAGGCCTGCCTGCCTCTGTAGGCTCCACCTCTGGGGGCAGGGCACAGACAAACAAAAAGACAGCAGTAACCTCTGCAGACTTAAATGTCCCTGTCTGACAGCTTTAAAGAGAGCAGTGGTTCTCCCAGCACACAGCTGGAGATCTGAGAACGGGCAGACTGCCTCCTCAAGTGGGTCCCTGACCCCTGACCCCCGAGCAGCCTAACTGGGAGGCATGCCCCAGGAGGGGCAGACTAACACCTCACATGGCCGGCCAGGTACTCCAACAGACCTGCAGCTGAGGGTCCTGTCTGTTAGAAGGAAAACTAACCAACAGAAAGGACATCCACACCAAAAACCCATCTGTACATCACCATCATCAAAGACCAAAAGTAGATAAAACCACAAAGATGGGGAAAAAACAGAGCAGAAAAACTGGAAACTCTAAAAAGCAGAGCACCTCTTCTCCTCCAAAGGAATGCAGTTCCTCACCAGCAACGGAACAAAGCTGGATGGAGAATGACTTTGACGAGCTGAGAGAAGAAGGCTTCAGATGATCAAATTACACCGAGCTGCGGGAGGATATTCAAACCAAAGGCAAAGAAGTTGGAAACTTTCAAAAAAATTTAGAAGAATGTATAAGTAGAATAACCAATACAGAGAAGTGCTTAAAGGAGCTGATGGAGCTGAAAACCAAGGCTCGAGAACTACGTGAAGAATGCAGAAGCCTCAGGAGCCGATGCGATCAAATGGAAGAAAGGGTATCAGCCCTGGAAGATGAAATGAATGAAATGAAGTGAGAAGGGAAGTTTAGAGAAAAAAGAATAAAAAGAAACAAGCAAAGCCTCCGAGAAATATGGGACTATGTGAAAAGACCAAATCTACGTCTGATTGGTGTACCCGAAAGTGACGGGGAGAATGGAACCAAGTTGGAAAACACTCTGCAGGATATTATCCAGGAGAACTTCCCCAATCTAGCAAGGCAGGCCAACATTCAAATTCAGAAAATACACAGAATGCCACAAAGATACTCCTCGAGAAGAGCAACTCCAAGAAACACAATTGTGAGATTCACCAAAGTTGAAATGAAGGAAAAAATGTTAAGAGCAGCCAGAGAGAAAAGTCGGGTTACCCTCAAAGGGAAGCCCATCAGACTAACAGCTGATCTCTCGGCAGAAACTCTACAAGCCAGAAGAGAGTGGGGGCCAATATTCGACATTCTTAAAGGATTTTCAACCCAGAATTTCATATCCAGCCAAACTAACCTTCATAAGTGAAGGAGAAATAAAATACTTTACAGACAAGCAAATGCTGAGAGATTTTGTCACCACCAGGCCTGCCCTAAAAGAGCTCCTGAAGGAAGCACTAAACATGGAAAGGCACAACCGGTACCAGCCACTGCAAAATCATGCCAAAATATAAAGACCATCGAGACTAGGAAGAGACTGCATCAACTAACGAGCAAAATAACCAGCTAACATCATAATGACAGGATCAAATTCACACATAACAATATTAACTTTAAATGTAAATGGACTAAATGCTCCAATTAAAAGACACAGACTGGCAAATTGGATAAAGACTCATAGCCCATCAGTGTGCTGTATTCAGGAAACCCATCTCATGTGCAGAGACACACATAGGCTCAAAATAAAAAGATGGAGGAAGATCTACCAAGCAAATGGAAAGCAAAAAAAGGCAGGAGTTGCAATCCTAGTCTCAGATAAAATAGACTTTAAACCAACAAAGATCAAAAGAGACAAAGAAGGCCATTACATAATGGTAAAGGGATTAATTCAACAAGAAGAGCTAACTATCCTAAATATATATGCACCCAATACAGGAGCACTCAGATTCATAAAGCAAGTCCTGAGTGACCTACAAAGAGACTTAGACTCCCACACATTAATAATGGGAGACTTTAACACCCCACTGTCAACATTAGACAGATCAACGAGACAAAAAGTCAACAAGGATACCCAGGAATTGAACTTAGCTCTGCACCAAGCGGACCTAATAGACATCTACAGAACTCTCCACCCCAAATCAACAGAATATACATTTTTTTCAGCACCACACCATACCTATTCCAAAATTGACCACATACTTGGAAGTAAAGCTCTCCTCAGCAAATGTAAAAGAACAGAAATTATAACAAACTATCTCTCAGATCACAGTGCAATCAAACTAGAACTCAGGATTAAGAATCTCACTCAAAACCGCTCAACTACATGGAAACTGAACAACCTGCTCCTGAATGACTACTGGGTACATAATGAAATGAAGGCAGAAATAAAGATGTTCTTTGAAACCAACGAGAACCAAGACACAACATACCAGAATCTCTGGGATGCATTCAAAGCAGTGTGTAGAGGGAAATTTATAGCACTACATGCCCACAAGAGAAAGCAGGAAAGATCCAAAATGGACACCCTAACATCACAATTAAAAGAACTAGAAAAGCAAGAGCAAACACATTCAAAACCTGGCAGAAGGCAAGAAATAAGTAAAATCAGAGAAGAACTGAAGGAAATAGAGACACAAAAAACCCTTCAAAAAATTAATGAATCCAGGAGCTGGTTTTTTGAAAGGATCAACAAAATTGATAGACTGCTAGCAAGACTAATAAAGAAAAAAAGAGAGAAGAATCAAATAGGTGCAATAAAAAATGATAAAGGGGATAAAGGGGATATCATCACCGATCCCACAGAAATACAAACTACCATCAGAGAATATTACAAACACCTCTATGCAAATAAACTAGAAAATCTAGAAGAAATGGATAAATTCCTTGACACATACACTCTGCCGAGACTAAACCAGGAAGAAGTTGAATCTCTGAATAGACCAATAACAGGAGCTGAAATTGTGGCAATAATCAATAGCTTACCAACCAAAAAGAGTCCAGGACCAGATGGATTCACAGCCGAATTCTACCAGAGGTACAAGGAGGAACTGGTATCATTCCTTCTGAAACTATTCCAATCAATAGAAAAAGAGGGAATCCTCCCTAACTCATTTTATGAGGCCAGCATCATCCTGATACCAAAGCCTGGCAGAGACACAACCAAAAAAGAGAATTTTAGACCAATATCCTTGATGAACACTGATGCAAAAATCCTCAATAAAATACTGGTAAACTGAATCCAGCAGCACATCAAAAAGCTTATCCACCATGGTGAAGTGCGCTTCATCCCTGGGATGCAAGGCTGGTTCAATATACGCAAATCAATAAATGTAATCCAGCATATAAACAGAACCAAAGACAAAAACCACATGATTATCGCAATAGATGCAGAAAAGGCCTTTGACAAAATTCAACAACCCTTCATGCTAAAAACTCTCAATAAATTAGGTATTGATGGGATGTATCTCAAAATAATAAGAGCTATCTATGACAAACCCACAGCCAATATCATACTGAATGGGCAAAAACTGGAAGCATTCCCTTTGAAAACTGGCACAAGACAGGGATGCCGTCTCTCACCACTCCTATTCAACATAGTGTTGGAAGTTCTGGCCAGGGCAATTAGGCAAGAGAAGGAAATAAAGGGTATTCAATTAGGAAAAGAGGAAGTCAAATTGTCCCTGTTTGCAGATGACATGATTGTATATCTAGAAAACCCCATCGTCTCAGCCCAAATTCTCCTTAAGCTGATAAGCAGCTTCAGTAGTCTCAGGATACAATATCAATGTACAAAAATCACAAGCATTCTTATACACCAATAACAGACAAACAGAGAGCCAAATCATGAGTGAACTCCCATTCACAATTGCTTCAAAGAGAATAAAATACCTAGGAATCCAACTTACAAGGGATGTGAAGGACCTCTTCAAGGAGAACTACAAACCACTGCTCAAGGTAATAAAAGAGGATACAAAGAAATGGAAAAACATTCCATGCTCATGGGTAGGAAGAATCAATATTGTGAAAATGGCCATACTGCCCAAGGTAATTTACAGATTCAATGCCATCCCCATCAAGCTACCAATGACTCTCTTCACAGAACTGGAAAAAACTACTTTAAAGTTCATATAGAACCAAAAAAGAGCCCGCATCACCAAGTCAATCCTAAGCCAAAAGAACAAAGCTGGAGGCATCACACTACCTGACTTCAAACTATGCTACAAGGCTACAGTAACAAAAACAGCATAGTACTGGTACCAAAACAGAGATATAGATCAATGGAACAGAACAGAGCCCTCAGAAATAAAGCCGCATATCTACAACTATCTGATCTTTGACAAACCTGAGAAAAACAAGCAATGGGGAAAAGATTCCCTATTTAATAAATGGTGCTGGGAAAACTGTCTAGCCATATGTAGAAAGCTGAAACTGGATCCCTTCCTTACACCTTATACAAAAATCAATTCAAGATGGATTAAAGACTTAAATGTTAGACCTAAAACCATAAAAACCCTAGAAGAAAACCTAGGCATTACCGTTCAGGACATAGGCATGGGCAAAGACTTCATGTCTAAAACACCAAAAGCAATGGCAACAAAAGCCAAAATTGACAAATGGGATCTAATTAAACTCAAGAGGTTCTGCACAGCAAAAGAAACTACCATCAGAGTGAACAGGCAACCTACAAAATGGGAGAAAATTTTCGCAACCTACTCATCTGACAAAGGGCTAATATCCAGAATCTACAACGAACTCCAACAAATTTACAAGAAAAAAACAAACAACCCCATCAAAAAGTGGGCGAAGGACATGAACAGACACTTCTCAAAAGAAGACAGTTATGCAGCCAAAAAACACATGAAAAAGTGCTCACCATCACTGGCCATCAGAGAAATGCAAATCAAAACCACAGTGAGATACCATCTCACACCAGTTAGAATGGCAATCATTAAAAAAAATCAGGAAACAACAGGTGCTGGAGAGGATGTGGAGGAATAGGAAGACTTTTACACTGTTGGTGGTACTGTAAACTAGTTCAACCATTGTGGAAGTCAGTGTGGCGATTCCTCAGGGATCTAGAACTAGAAATTCCATTTGACCCAGCCATCCCATTACTGGGTATATACCCAAAGGACTGTAAATCATGCTGCTATAAAGACACATGCACATGTATGTTTATTGTGGCATTATTCACAATAGCAAAGACTTGGAACCAACCCAAATGTCCAACAATGATAGACTGGATTAAGAAAATGTGGCACATATACACCATGGAATACTATGCAGCCATAACAAATGATGAGTTCATGTCCTTTGTAGGGACATGGATGAAATTGGAAATCATCATTCTCAGTAAACTATCGCAAGAACAAAAAACCAAACACCGCATATTCTCACTCATAGGTGGGAAGTGAACAATGAGAACACATGGACACAGGAAGGGGAACATCACACTCTGGGGACTGTTGTGGGGTAGGGGGAGGGGGGAGGGATAGCATTGGGAGATATACCTAAAGTATAACTAAAAAAAAGAAAAAAAAAGAATCAGTAATCACAAGGGTAGTGTCAGTCCAAGGTTGGACAGGCAGTTGCTGGGCAGATGTCCTTACAGAAATATATATATATTGTGTGTGTGTGTGCGTGTGTGTGTGTGTGTGTGTGTGTGAGTTTGCAGTGGCCTTTGTGCAGGGTTGTGGTTTTTTCAGAGTCTTTTATGATAGTTCTTGTTTTCAAGCATATGTGTAGGATAACCCTCCCTTCATGGCCCTCTCCAGCTCCATTTGTCAGGGCTTGACACGAGTGACTCCATTTTGATTTAGAGAACTTTCACACTTGTGAGGAATGTGTTGTATGGCTCTCTTTCTCACATTGTATTCAATGACTTCACATTGGCTGCTTGCAATTGGCCATAGTAGGAGTATTTACACCACAGAAGTAATCAAGTACTATAGACTATGGCCTTTTCTTTCCAGAAAGGTGGTTACTGAATGTTTACCAACATGTCACTATTTGTAGATAGACATAGAAGACTTTCCTATTTCTGTATTCAGGATTAATGTGCCAAATTTAGAAAGTCAAATGAGGAAACAACGTATTAAGTGGTCAAATAGACCATTAGAGTATAAATGTATTAGATTTTCTGGGACAGGCAATAAATAATGCCCTCACCCTTTTGAGTTTGGAATAAACTGAAAGACAGAAGATGAATATCTGAGTTACTAATAAACGTGATTAGACATCACAACATCTATCTGTGGCTAGACAAGCTTCCTGATTTCTTGTCCCTGAACAGAGTTCACCCATGTGGTCAATGGCAGGGCTGGACCTTTGCATGCTGAGTCTCCCTCCCAGGAGAAGGCCACTTCCTGCATGTTGGAGCAGAGAATGTGTTTGTCCTGGTTCAGGCCATTCTGAATGACAGGGACTGAAAGATACAGAGAGACAGAGGCTGTGCCCTGCACCCCACAGAGGCTGTGCTCTGTACCCCCTGTTCATGTCTCATAATCCGAGTCCGTTAATTGAGTAGGTCACTTCATTTCTCTTGGGCAGGTATGATGACAGGGATGCGAGGGAAAGAAAAAGCTCTTCTTTCCAACACCCAGAAAAGGCAAAAGCTTCTATTTTATGTGTCACTATAAAAAATGTTGAGTTGTGGAAGGGAATGGTTTGACCTGCAATATATTTTATTTGAATTCCGTTTCTTATCACTTTCTTAAATCAGATGCTGATCATACAGTGCCAGGCATTTATCTCCATAATGCTGTTGAATTGAACAATTGCAAAATGGTGGCAAAGTTTTTGAATTGTTTTATGGGAAGTGGTGGTGGTCATAGTAGTATATTTTATCTAAAGACATACCTTAAAGATATGCCGAGCAGTTAAAAAAAACTGTTAATAAGACTCTTATATCTCCCAAGAGTAAAATATCAGACCCTTTTGAGCATTTTCATCAAGCAATCAGTTAATTCATTGAAAAGATATAATCAGATAAAGCATTTGATTGAAATGACTTAGTGTTTAGCTGAATTGGGTAGCTGCTTACAAGCATTGACATCAGTTCTGTTGGGGTTGTTAATGCAGCAGCCCTGCAGAGACACAGAACCACTCTTTCTTTGTCAAGCCACAGCATAATAAAGTTTTGTCTTCATTTTCCAGTTTCATGTGGAAATGTTTAAAAGAATGCATCATCTAAAGTTTTTCTTAATTGTAAGTATGATTCATTATCCCTTGTACTAAGCATGTACTAAGCATGTTGAGTATTTTCTTTTGGGCCCTAAGATAATTTCAGGCTTTTATGTATCCTCTGGCTTTTCCTGAAGGTCGAATCAGGCCAAATGAGAAACAGATCTTTACATTAGATTTGTTTAATAAACATGCTGTTCAAAGAATGGCTGTTATGTAAGAAGTATCACTCTTTGAATCACGCTCTAGATCACGCTCTAGATCTAGGGGGTCTTTAGATTATGTTGAAATCCAGTCTAGGTTGGTGGTGATGGGCCAGTGACATCTGCAGTTTATTTTCCCATCCACAGGAAATGCGGTGGTCCCTTCTCAGCATCTCAGGGCCTTCCAGCTGGTACCAAGTGTCACCATTGTTGGCAAACCCAGCAGGAGGCCAGGGACAGGGTAGTCACTGCTGGGCTCCCATCTCTGTGTGCACCCGGGTGAGGAAACACTGTCACACCATTGTGAGGAGGTTTGTTATCCTGCGTGTGTGGCCCCCAAATCAACAGTACCAGGGCACCTCAGCTTTGGTTTGAACTGCCTGCCCTGTTCACAGGCTCCAGTCCACACATCACTTAAATCAATGCATTTTGTCTTTCGCTTGTTTGATGGACTTCATTTTAAATAATGTATCATTCCCCAGGTCCCACTGAAAAAGTACTATATTGGCCACAGTTTTGGCAGAGACTGTGATTACTAAGGCTATTATGCTAAAACAGTCCTGTTACAGAAAGCACCTAAATAGGCTGTTTACTGGGAGTAATAGACTCTGGTTTGCATATAACTTGCATTAAATTTGCATGTTGGTCACTTGTAGTCAACAATCACAGATGCCTCCTCACACTGTAATGGTCTTTCTTCTCCAGACACCTTGAACACTCTACTTTTTTAAACTTAACCCTCCTTTGACTCTCTGTCTTCTTCACTTGAAAAATCATTTGTAGGAAGGGCTCTGATGAAAACATTGACATTTCATAGATGATACAAAGATAACAGACTATTGAAAACCCACAATTTTATTAAAGTTTTTAATTTTTAACTTTTGTGGGTATATAGTAAGTATATGTATTTATGGGGTACATGAGGTATTTTGATACAGGCTCACAATGTGTAACGATTACATCAGGGTAAATGGGGTATCCATCACCTCAAGCATTTATCCTTTCTTTGTGTTACAAAGAGTCCAATTCTACCCTTTTAGTTATTGTAAAATGTATAATAAATTATTGTTAACTATAGTCACTCTGTTCTGCTATCAAATACTAGATCATATTCATTCTATCTACTTTTTTGTACACATTAACCACCCCCACTTCCCATCCCCTCATTATCCTTATCAGCTCTGGTAATCAACATTCTCCTTTCTATATTTATGTGTTCAATTGCTTTAATTTTTAGCTCCCACAAATAAGTGAGAACATACGAAGTTTGTCTTTCTGTGCCTGGCTTATTTCACTTAACGTAATGATCTCCAGTTTCATCCATGTTGTTGCAAATGACAGGATCTCATTCTTTTTTATGGCTGAATAGTACTCCATTGTGTATGTATCATATTTCCTTTACCAGTTCATCTGTTGGTGGACACTTAGGTTGCTTCCAAATCTTGGCTATGGTGAATAGTGCTGCAGTAAACATGAGAGTGCAAATATCTGTCTGATGTACCAAGTTTCTTTCTTTTGAGTATACACCTAGCAGTAGAATTGCTGGATCATATAGTAGCTCTACTTTTAGTTTTTTGAGGACCCTCTAAACTGTTTTTCATAGTTGTTGTACTATTTTACATTCCCACCAATGGTGTACAAGGGTTCCCTTTTCTCCACATCTTTGACAGCATTTGTTATTTGCTGTCTTTTGGATAAAAGCCATTTTGAATGGGGTGAGATGATATCTCATTGAAGTTTTGATTTGCATTTCTCTCATGATCAATGATGTTGAACACCTCTTCATATACCTGTTTGCCATTGTATATCTTCTTTTGAGAAATGTCTATTCAGATCTTTTGCCCATTTTATAATTGGATTATTATATTGTGTTCCTTTAGAGTTGTTTGAGCTCCTTATGGATTCTGGTTATAAATCCCTTGCCAGACGGATAGTTTGCAAATATTTTCTCCCATTCTGTGGGCTGTCTCTTTAGTTTGTTGATTGTTTCCTTGGCAATGCAGAAACTTTTTAGCTTGATGCGATCCCATTTGTCCATTTTTACTTTGGTTGCCTGTGCTTGTGGTGTATTACTAAAGAAATCTTTGCCCAGACCAATGTCCTGGGGAGTTTTCCCAATGTTTTCTTTTGGTAGTTTATAGTTTGATGTCTTAGATTTAAGTCTTTAATCTATTGGGGTTTGATTTTTGTATATGGCAAGAGATAGGGGTCTACTTTCATTCTTCTGCATATGGATATCCAGTTTTCCCAACATCGTTTATTAAAGAGACTGTCTTTTCTCCAATGTATGTTCTTGGCATCTTTGTTGAAAATGGTTTCACTGTAAATATGTGGATTTGTTTCTAGGTTCTCTATTCTGTTCCATGTCTGTTTTTATGCCAGTACCATGCTGTCTTGATTACAATAACTCTGTAGTATAATTTGAAGTCATGTAATGTGATTACTCCAATTTGTTCTTTTTGCTCATGATAGCTTTGGCTATTCTGGGTCTTTTGTGATTTCATATAAGTTTTAAGATTTTTTTTCTATTTCTGTGAACAATGTCATTAGTACTTTAACAGGGATTGCATTGAATCTGTAGATTGCCTTGGTTAGTATGAACATTTTAACAATATTGATTCTTCCAATCCATGAACGTGGAATATGTTTCCATTTTTTGGTGTCCTCTTCACTTTCTGTCATCAGTGTTTTATAGTTTTAATTGCAGAGATCTTTCACTTCTTTGTTAATTCCTGTTATTTGATTTTATTTGTAGCATTGAAAATGAGATTTCTTTCTTGATTTATTTTTCAGATTGTTCATTGTTGGCATATAGAAATGCTACTGATTTTTGTATGTTGACTTTGTATACTGCAACTTTACTGATTCAGGTCTAACAGTTTTTTGGTGGAGTATTTAGGTTTTTTCAAATATAAGATCATATCCTCTGCAAACAAAGATAATTTAACTTCTACCTTCAAGTTTTGATGCCCTTTACTTCTTTCTCTTGTCTGATTGCCCTAGCCAGGACTTCCAGTACTATGTTGAATAACAATGGTGAGAGTGGGTATTTTTGTCTTGTTCCAGATCTTAGAGGAAGGGCTTTCAGCTTTTCCCCATGCAGTGTGATACTACCTGTGGGTCTGTAATATATGGCTTTTATTATGTTGAGGTATATTACTTCTATACCCAGTTTTTTGAGGAATTTTACATGAAGGGATGTTGAATTTTATCAAATAATTTTTCAGCATCAACTGAAATGATCATATGGTTTTTGTCCTTCAATTTCTTTCCTAATTTCTTAATTGACCCAGTGGTAATAAAGATCATATTGTTTAATTTCCATGTGTTTTATAGTTTCCAGAATTTCTCTTATTATTGATTTCTAGTTTTATTCTATTGTAATCAAAGAAGATGCCTGATATTATATCAGGGTTTTTTGGGAATGTTTTAAGACTTGTTTTGTGACCCAATATATGGTCTATCCTTGAGAATGATCTAGGTGCTGAGGAGAAAAATGTGTATTCTGCAGCCATTGGATAAAATATTCTGTAAATATCTATTAGGTTCATTTGGTCTATAGCACACATAAAGTCCAATGTGTGTTGATTTTCTGTCTGGATGATCTGTCCAATGCTGAAAGTGGGGTGTTAAAGTCTCCAGCTAGTATTGTATCGAAGATTATCTCTCTGTTTGACTCTAATAATATTTGCTTTATATATCTAGGTGCTTCAATGTTGAGTGTATATATACTTACAATTTTATATACTCTTGCTAGATTGATATCTTCATCATTATATAATAACCTTCTTTGTCTCTTTCTTCAGTTTTTGTCTTGAAATCTATTTTGTATGATACAAGCATAGCTACTCCTGCTTTTTTTGGTTTCCATTTGCATGGACTACAATTTCTTCATCCGTTTATTTCCAGATTATATACATGAAGTGCGTTTTTTGTATGCAACAGATCATTGGGAGTTTTTTTTTTTTTTTTTAACCCATTCAGCCAGTCTATAACTTTTAATTGGAGATTTTAGTCCATTTACATTATAATTACATTATATTATTGATAAGTAAGGACTTATTCCTGCCATTTTGTTATTTATTTTCTGGTTGATTTCTGGCCTTCTCTTCCTTCTTTTCTTCCTGTCTTCCTTTCTCTGGTGGTATGTTTTAATTTCTTGCTTTTTATTTTTTTGTTTATCTGTTGTATGTTTTTTGATTTGAGGTTACCAGGGAGCTTGGAAATAATATCTTATAACTTATTATTTTAAACTGATGATAACACTGATTGCATAAACAAACAAGCAAAAAAACAAATAAAATTTCTACACTTTATTACTCTGCTTTTTAACTTTTTGTTGTTTCTATTTATATATTATTGTACTGTCTATGTCTTGAAAAGTTGTGTAGTTATTATTTTTTATTGGCTCATTTTTTGTCTTTCCGCTGAAGATATGAGTAGTTTACACACCACAATTAGAATGTGATGATATTCTGTGTTTTTCTGAGTACTTACTATTACCATTGAGTTTTGTGCCTTCAGATAATTTCAGACTGTTCATTAACATTCTTTTCTTTCAGATTGAAGAACTTGCTTTAGTATTTCTTGTTGGATAGATCTGATGTTGATGAAATACCTCAACTTTTATTTGTCTGGGAACATCTTTATTTCTTCTTCATGTTTGAAGGATATTTTTGCCAGATATGCTATTCTAGGGTAGAAGTTTATTTTTTCCTTCAGCACTTTCATTATATCATGCCACTCTCTCCTGGCCTGTAAGGTAGTCTGCTGCCGGATGTTTTGGAGGTCTTTTGTATGTTACTTGTTTCTTTTCTCTCACTCATTTTAGGATCTTTTCTTTATTCTTGACCTTTGGGAGTTTTATTATTAAATGTCTTGAGGTAGTCTTCCTTGGGTTAATCTGCTTTGTGTTCTATAATCTTACTGTACCTGGATATTAATTAGATTTGGGAAGTTCTCTTATCAAAGGTTATCCCTTTGAATAACCTTTCTACCCCTATCTCTTTCTCTACCTCCTCCTTAAGGCCAGTGTCTCTTAGATTTGCCCTTTTGAGGCTATATTCTAGATCTTGTAGACATACTTCATTCTTTTTTATTCTTTTTTCTTTTGATTCCTCTGACTGTGTATTTTCAAATAGCCTGTCTTCAAGCTCACTCATTGTTCCTCTGCTTGATTAATTCTACTGTTAATAAACCCTGATGCATTCTTCTGTATGTCAATTGCAATTTTTCAGCTCAAGAATTTCTGCTTAATTCTTTTTAATTATTTCAATCTCTTTTTAAAATTTATCTGATAGAATTCCTAATTCCTTCTCTGTGTTATCTTGAATTTCTTTAGGAATCTGCCTGGTGCTGTATTCCACTGCTGAGCTGGCACCCAAGCCACAAGACAAAGTCCTTTCCAGTTTTCCCTCCCCTTTCCATAAGTAGAGAACTCTCTCCCCACAGCCACCACTGACCCAGGCCTATGGCAGGTAGCACCAATGTTCACTCAAGGCCCAAGGGCTCTTCAGTCTGCTTGTGGTGAATGTTTCCAGGCATGTGTTTCTTTCTTTAGCACATTGGGCACCCTTCTGGCCCTGGGAAAGGCCAGAAATGCCATCCAACAGCCAAGGCTGGGAATCAGGGACTCCAAGAGCCTGCTTGGTGCTTTACCCGACTGTGGCTGAGCTGGTATCTAAGCTGCATGTCAAAGTCCCCTTTACTCTTCCTTCTGCTTTTCCTAAGCAGAAGGAGTTTCTCCCCATAGCAGCCACAGCTGGGAATGTGCTGGCTTACACCTGAGGCCAGCACATCTCAGAGTCTCACCCAGGGCCCACGGCAAGTATACCTGCATTCTTCTTTGCCAGTTATTGAACAAATATTTTATGGACCCCTGCCATATGCCTGGGACCATGCTGGGTACTAGGAATATAAGATGGTTCTGGAGACAGAGAGACCTGGCTAAGTCCCCTCCCTTGGAGCAGCTCACAGTCTAGAGGTGGAAATAGACAGATGAAGTAGGAATTACAATGCTGAATAGCAAGGGTAATGATGGGGACAGAGTAGTCAGCTTAGGAGGACTGAAACTGGGGTTTGGCTATAATAGATACAGGGTCTTGTTATGTTGCCCAGATTGGACTCAAACTCCTGGGCTCCAGTGTTTCTCCTGCTTCAGCCTCCTGAGTAGCAGGAGCTACAGATGTGTGCCACAATGGCCTATGAGGCTTAGCTACATTTAAACTATTAAAAAAATTCTCCTTAAGAATTTATTCATACAAAGAGTGGAGAAGAACTCAGAAGTGTGCTTAAAATTTGATGTGGATTGCTGGGTGCAGTGGCTTACACCTGTAATCCCAGCACTTTGGGAGGTGGAGGCAGGCGGATCACCTGAGGTCAGGAGTTTGAGACCAGCCTGGCCAACATGGTGAAACCCCGTCTGTACTAAAAATACAAAAATTAGCTGGGCGTGGTGGCAGGTGCCTGTAAGCCCAGCTACTCAGGAGGCTGAGACAGAAGAATCACTTGAAGCTGGGAGGCGGAGGTTGCAGTGAGCTGAGATCTCCAGCCTGGGCAACAAGAGTGAAACTCCATTTCAAAAAATAAAAAATAAAAATTGGATGTGGACATATTCAAACATACTTGGGGTATGCATATGCTACATTTGGCATATGTTAGGGGACATGATAGAAGCCATGCTGCAAGTAGGTAGAATCTGGTATGATGAGCCAAATTCAGCAAAAGGACTGAGATATGGAGAGAAGTTGTTTTAAATAAAGATGCAGGCTGTAAACTCATTTGATCTTTTCTAGCACTCCTGGATTTCTGTGTGTGAATGACAATTCCTCTAATTTTGAAGTTTAAGCCACCTGCTCAACTGGAACCCTCTAAATAACCTACAGCAGAGAATTAAGTGCCTTATCTTCACTTTGCAAGAAATGGCAGTGGTGTCAGGGCACAGTAAGCATGTTTAGCATCAGCAGCCAGGACAGTGAGCAGCAATTTGTGCTTCAGTGGGGACCATGCAGAGGTTGGAGTGACAGCGGCCAGCAGTACTGCATGGCTTGGGTTGTCAGAAGCCAACAGAGGCAGCACTATACCATGACATACCTTCTCCATAGTATCACTCTATCTAGTTTTGCACCTTTGAATGTTGTCTGAAGTCCCTTGAAAACATAGAAAGAAATGGTGTCATAGAGACCAGTGTAAATGGTGACTCAGACTGATTCTTAAATGTGTGCAAGACCCTCCCTGGGAACTCCTGTGGCAGTTTGAGTGTCCTTATGAGTGGTGGGAGCTCAGTACAATCAAGATTTGGCATGAATATTAATGAGACCACCACTCTCACACTGGGAAGAACTCTAAAGCCTGAATGAAATCCTTGATTTTGTTAGCTTTCTTGCTTCAGTCCATTCCACATCTGCTTAGGTGTCTTTCCTACCAGATCCGCGAGTTGCTAGTTGTTTCAGTTCTCTTTCAAACTAGAATCCTGAATAGATATCGCCAAGCATGCATTGTCCTGATGCTCACATGTCATTGCCTGTAGAAAGCAACAGGGGATAATGACAGTGACATTCTTAAAGGGGGGCCATTCTCTGCCCCGCCTCTGATACGAAGTCAGAACTCCTCTTTGGTATGTAAAAAAATTACTTCTTCCTTTTTGTAGGTTGCTTAACTTATACAATAACTTATACCTCTTCAATCATGAAAGCAATTTCCCAGGCCAGGCCCGGTACTTTGGATTCAGTCCAGTGATAAGTATAAGAATTAAATCACTTAACAGACCGATAGGAGCAAAATAAAAAAAGGAAAGGACTAAGGTTCCAAGTTTAAAAATATTTTTTCCACAAATACATAGTATGAGTCTTCTTTTTCGAGGTAATAAAAGAGTACCAAAGGGAAAGAAAATGTAAATCTGCATACAGAAATAAACCAGCTTTGTTTTGCCAAATACAAAGAAAACATAAACTGAAATATTAATATAGTCATGTGATTGCCTAATTACTCCTTATTTGAAAATTAGGTAGTATTATTTTCAAATTTTCAGGGGTACTTAAAGGAATCTGCTACTGTACATTTAGATGTAGGTAATGTAGGTATAGGGTTTAAAATAAAAAAGAGATCTGAAGCCAAGTTTTCTCCTAACTCATTTTACCCACCATCAGCACATATAAGTAAATAAGTAGTAGAAGGGTTCAGAAATCTTCTGCCTTGTCAGGCTTACTGGCGTTCTCCTACAATCAAACATCTATAGAGACCCCTTTCTTAGGCATTAAAATACTTAGAATAAGCAAGCTCTTGTGCTCTGGTATATGTGTCTCTATCCTTCAATGGATTCTATCCCTTTGGTAGTTTTAAATAAGGCTTTATGTTCCCTCCCTTGAGTCTGGGGAGATTTGTGACTCCTCCACTAACAGAGTATTGTATAAATGGTGCTGTGTGACTTCCAAGGCTACATCACAGAAGGCCATGCAACTTCTGCCTTGTCTCTCGGAAGCCCAAGCCTCCATAAACTCCCACTTCCAGTGGTTATATGGGAAGTCCTACCATCCTGTGACTGCTGTGCAGGAAAGACCACATGTAGGTGCTTTGGTGACAGTCTCAGCTGAGCCCAGCTTTCCAGACGTCCCTGCCAAAGTGCCAGACATGCAAACGACCCACCTTGGAACCTTCAAACCCATCGTCTGCCCACTGCTTACTTGAGTGACCTCTGCTTACACCATGAGGAAGAGAAGAATCATCCAAAACTCCTAAAAAATGTTGCTTTTCCAACCCATCTCAATTATTATAGCCTAGATTATTTACAAAGCTCATTTTCAAGTAAAAGTTTTCAAGTAGGAACTTTAAGAGGAAATACTTCAAATCTGCCCAAACCTCTCACCCACAATATCATGAGATATAACAACATGGTTGTTTTGGGTCACCGTGTTTTGGGGTAGATAACTAAAACAGTCTCCTTTGGAGCCACTTTTGGGGAACCCTGTTGTGCTCTGAAATTATGTGTTCTTGTTTCTGAAATTCAAAGTAGCGTTTTGTACAATATTAAATGTATCTGGTTAAATGATGTAAAAATTATTTTGCTAACATTTCTCATTACTTTATGGCTAAATTGGCTTTTATTGGCTGGTTTGGAGACTTCATCATCAATAAAAAATCATATGTGGGTTCTGCATATCTAACGCCTAACTAATGAATAAATTTCTGGAGTTCACTTGTTTGTTGACTGGGAACTGTCTATGTGGAAAGCAACTGCAGCTCTGGGAATAAACTTAGCTCCACAGATCACAAATAGGATATGGTCAAACTAGAATCCTGAATAGATATAGCCAAAGTCAGTACAGCCTGCAAATTGAGTGGCCACAGCTGCAGAAAGGATGGTAAGATGACCTCCATTGGCCTTTTTTCTACAGGGCTGTTACCTCTCACACACTGCCCTGCATTGGAGTGAGAGCCTCATCTGCCAGTGCTCAAACGCTCAGTAACATTTCGTTTGTGTTTCTTTCATAGTGCTTGCCACACTCTGCTTGAATTTTATTTATTTCTAGATATTTATTTTCCTTTCTTCTGCTACATTGAAAATGCCTTGAGGGTGGGGATTATGTTTTATTCATTTTCTATCATTTGGACAGCGCATGCTGCCTTACAAGACAGATACATATTTGTTGACTAAAGGATGTTGCTTTCTTAAAATGGCTGCAATGCCCGATGGATGATGTTCTAGCCCTAAATTGCCAGGCTGTGAACTTCTCCTCTCCTTTTTTTTTTTTTCTAATTTTTCATGATGTAGAATCACAGAATATCAGAATCGGCTGGGAACTTAGAGATCATTTACAGATGGAGGAACTGAGAATGGGGCTGCCTAGTGAGTGTGAAAGCTGGGGCTGGAGCCCAGGTCCTGACTCCAAGCCATAGCTGTTTCCACCACACCAAGCAATCTCTTCATGTCATTGACCTGTTATCTCCATTCTGGCATTGGTGACAATACGCCATGAAGTAGCTGCTCCACAGATCTCGCTCTGGCTAGTTCTGTTTGTTGTTGTTGTTGTTGTTGTTGTTGTTGTTTAAAGAGATGGAGAATCTTGTTCTGTGCCCAGGCTGGAGTGCAGTGGTGTGATCATAGCTCACTGCAACCTCTCCCTTCTTGGCTCAAGTGATCCTCCTGCCTCAACCCTCTGAGTAGCTAGGGCTAGAGGCATGCACCACCATACTCGGCTAATTCTTTTATTTTTGTAGAGATGGGGTCTTGCTTTGTTGCTCAGACCTATCTCAAACTCCTGGGCTGAAATGATCCTCCTACCTCAGCCTCTGAAGTTGCTGGGATTACAAGAATGGCCCACTATGTCCGGCTTTAGTTCTGCATCTTTAGCCACTGTCTAAAGTTCCTCGATTTTGCTTTTCCATCTCATTTCAATTATTGTAGTTACACAGTTTCAACTCGTTTTCAAATATTAGTTTTCAAGTAGGAACTTGGAAGGGAGAGTAAGTGTTTCCTTCAAAAAAGTAGTTTATCTAATGTTCTCTCAGGCCCATCTCATATGCATTCATTGATTCGGTCAACATTCATTACATATTTATCATTAGTATTGCAGGAGGTTGCTCTGTGATGATGTTTTGGCTGTTTATTTAAATGTGCTATTAATTTTTTTGGTAACTTATTCAACATTACCATTTGTCTTCATTTCCTACTCAAAACAGTCACTGTTGTTTTGGATGCACTTTTCATGCATTCATTCCACAAATACTTGTTGGGGCCTTTGTATGCCCTGTCCTAGGAACCACGATAGGGTGCCGAACGAAACAGGCATGGTCCTGGTCTTCACAGAAATTACAGTTTAGTGTTTTCTTGGCTATCTTGGCTCTACCTTTCCCTCTGTCTTATCTTTTTCCAAACCTGAAATTCCCTGGGGGAAGAAAAAAAAGCGAGCACATTTCCCATCCGATTACATTGTTTCTTACATCCCAGGACTTGATCCTTCCCCCCACGTTCCCAGCCCCCGGGCTCTGCCACTCACATGCAGTCCTTGTTCATATCTCTGTGTCTTTAGGAAAGGCCATTCTCAAACTCTGGAATCTCCTCACATCTGTCTTATGTCAGAAAAACATCCATTAATCCTTCAAGATCTAGCCCAGATATTCCTTCCTCATGAAGTTTTTCATTCCTCAGGCATTCTAGCTACCTTTAAGTGCTCAATAGCACTCAGATTCTTAAGGATACAAAGCCAGTTTAGAATACATACAAATATATATGAATGCAATTCAAATCAGAATACTAAGGTATTATAAAAAAGAAAACTCAGAAGAGATTTTTCAAAATGTTATGCATACACATGTGAAAAAATTCAGTTGTGTGAAGTTCCAACCATTTCCCCTCCATTAAGGAAACCATGGTTACAAGTCTGTTGTAATCTCTTCCAAATACGTACTCTATGCATACATGGATAGAAATCCCAAGAATTTTGTGGGAAAACTGGACAGAAAAAACAAAACCAGAGAAGAAAGAAGGAGAGTGTGCATAAGAAGAATAGTGAAAGGTGACATGCCCTACCAGTTATAATAATTACAACTAACACTGATTGGCAGACTACTTCCCCTGAGCCAGGCACTATTCTGAACACTTTATTGGAATGTTATTTAATATTCATAACAACCCTGTGGGTTAGGTACTGTTATTATCCCCTTTCATAGATGAAGACATGGAAGTAATGTGCCCAAGATTATTACAAAGTTGATGGCATCTGATCTAAACCCAGACTTTCAGTTTTGAGAGCCCACATGCTTAACCCCGCTGCCATCCTGTTAAGCCGTAAAAACCACAGCAATAAAAAGTATGATATTGACACAGGAATAGGTAAATAGAACACAGGAATAGGACAGAGTTCAGAAATAGATTCATAGAAAAGGTGACATTCCAATTTAGTGGGAAAGGGTGGGATATTTAATACATGATGTTGGCATAATGGGATATGCCTTCAGAATAAATCAAAATTATATATTATCCTCAGACAACATTTAAAAATCTAGATGGATGGAAAGTATAAACTCTAAGAAAAATTAAGAATAAAAAAATTCAAGAGGAGCTCAAAGGTCATAAAAAGAAAGACAGACATACTTAACTACATGAAAATGAAACAATATAAAAATAAAAATTATAGACTGGAAAAATATTTATATTACATTTGAGAAATAAAGGGCTTCTACAAAATAGAAAAACAAATAAAAAATGTGATAGGAAGATGAGCAAAGTATATGAAGACAAAATTGACAGAACAGGAACTCAAAAAGTCCAACAAACATAAGAAAAGTTATTTAATTTCCCAGATATCCAGCAAAATTTAAATTGTATCATCTTTCAGCCATCAGATTAGCAAAGCCTTTAAAAAGTGATGGCATTTAATGTCAGAGAAGCTTTCAAGGGATTCACTGTCTAAAGAGAAAGATAAATATATTTAAAAAATAAATCTGACTGAAATACATGCTCTCATGCATTACTGGTGTATGAATTATTAGGAGCTTTTTGAAATAAAATTAACATTGTCTATTAAGATTTAAAGTCCACATAGTAATTGACTCAACAAATACTTACTTAGAAGTCCATCCCATAAAAATAAACACACACAAAATTTAGGATACACACAAGAAAGTGGTCATGAAAGCATTGTTTGTATTGGGAGGGAAAAAAGGAATAAAAACAAACTGAATGTTCTACAATAGGGAAATGATCGAATGAATTCCACTATATGCAATATTATGCAGTTATTTAAAAATGTATCAGATCTATATTCATTGAGCAAGAGAGATATCTTTGGGTAGATGGCTAAATTAAAAAAAAAAAGAAAGTTGCTGAATAATGTGAGTAGAATGATTCCATATTTACCAAAGTGAAGCAAATGAAAAGTAAGCAAATAAAACCCTTGTAGGTGTTCTGTGTTTGATGGAGAAAGTGTGGAAGGAAATATAGTTAAGCTCCAAACCAGCTAATAAAAGCCAATTTAGCCATAAAGTAGTGAGAAATGTTAGCAAAATAAGTTTTACATCATTTAACCAGGCTGTTCAGCTGTTCCTTGGGGAAGTGGGCATGGAGGAAGGGGGTGGGGGGAGGTAATGAATGCCTTGTGTTGTTTAATTAAATGCTTTGGATTGTTTAATTTGTTACAATGAGGATATATTACTTTTGTAAGTTAAAAAACCCTCTTTGAACACTCCAACCATTGTGTTATTTTCATCTGACTCTCATTATGCCTTAAAATGCTACTTATATTTTGTCATTCCCTCTTCCTTTCTGAAGACAAATTTTTATCTCTCCAGGCCCAGCTCTAGAGCTACCCCACTATGAAGCCTTTTTTGACTTGCTTACTAGGTAGACTTTCTTTGTACCCCTATGATTTTCTTTACTATTAATTTAGCGCTGATGTGGTTTGGCTCTGTGTCCCCACCCAAACCTCATCTCGAATTGTAATCCCCATGTGTCGAGGCAGGGATCTGTTGGGAGGTGATTGGATCTTGGGGGTGGTTTCCCCCATGCTGTTTTTGTGACAGTGAGTGAGTTCTCATGAGATCTGATAGTTTTAAAGTCTTTGGCAGTTTTTCCCTGCTCTCTCTCCTGCTGCCCTGTGAAGAAGTTTCCTGCTTCCTCTTCACCTTCCGCCATGATTGTAAATTTCCTGAGGCCTCCCCAGCCATGCAGCACTGTGAGTTAATTAAACCTCTTTCTTTTAAAAATTACCTAGTCTCAGGTATTTCTTTATAGCAGTGTGAAAATGAACTAATACAAGCACTTATCAGAGTTAACCATGTTATGTGTCTACTTGGCTGTCTACTTTTTGCTAGAACTTAAACCTTTCAAGGGTAGCGACTCTGTTTCATGTATTTAGTAATCTCTGTCTGGCACAGAGTCAGTGCATAGTAGATGTTTGTTGAGTGGAGAAGCTAAGTCTTTGAAGGAGAGACTTACCTTGTATCATGTAGTTCATAAGCCTATTTATGGCACTGTTCAAAAATATCATTGCTCCAGTCAGCAATCTTTAAAAAAATCTGATGATTAAGAAGATTATAAACACTTTTCTGCTGAATCTTAGTGGGAAAACAATCCCTAGGATTAATATATTTAAATTAACCTTGAGATGTTAAGTTCTCATATCAAGTATTTACTTGTAATAAAAATAGATTTTCCCCCTAGCTCTGCATTCCCTCATATTTAGAAAGGTGTCACCAAATATATACAAACATTTCTGACAGACCTAAATGACAGGGAGAAAAAGGGGATGTTGTCATACTCATTTTTCAAGGTCTATTTCTTTTCTGGTTTTCCCAATGAAAGTAGCATTTTTAAAAGTGCTATAAAAGTAATGCCTAATGATTTTTAAAATAATAAAATTCAGAAATTCACAAAAAGAAAGTGAAACCCACTTGGAATCTTATTATTTGCTGATAAATACAATTAGCATTTAACAATATATATCATTTCAGGCTTTTTTCTGTACCCAACTCACAAATATTTGTACAAAACAGGATCTTAAAATCATACTATTTTGCAACTGATTTTTTACTTAAAATAAATCTGGTCATTTTCATATTAATACATATAGACCTACATCTGCACTTTTAATGGTATTTTTTCTCTGGATGTATCATAAGTTATTAAACCAATATCCTATTGATGATGGATGTATAAAATTAAGGTAAGGGAACCAGACTGTCTGTGTTGGAACCCATGGTATGCCTCTTATTAGCTGTGTGACCTTGGGAAAATTTATTTAAATTCTCTGGACCTCAGCCTCCTCATCTGTAAAAGTGGGGAAAGTAACAGTGCCTACTTCCTAGGATGATCATGAGAATGAATGAATGCATGTGAGCCACCTATTGCAGTGCTGGTACACTGTAAATGCTCAGTGTTAGCCACTAGGTTAAGTATCTTTAGAATGGTAGTGGTACAGGAGAAAGCATAATCAAATAAGCTAACTGGTAACATATTGACAGACTAGAGAACTGAAATACAAAAGTGACATTAGGAATAAATCAGAAAGAATGTCTATCTGTAGTGTTCCTTTGACATAGTGGAGAATCTTTGCCTTTGTTTTTCAGGAAACACAATTGTTCTTGGCTCCACTTTAGAGGATGCACATGGCTCAGTACAGGGTGAGATTGATTTTGGCAACTGAATGGAACATTGGAGAGTTCAGTTTTAAGGCTCATTTGTGAAAAACAATAGCAATAAAGCAATTGACTAAAATGTCCTAATACAAGAAAATGATTGTTTAGAGTGTTGGATGTGATTTTTGGCTCTTGAATAAATTGCTTTGTTCCATTCATGAGAATAGCAGGGATTTTAACAAACATTATACAGTATTTTAAATTTTAGAACAGCTTAAGTCTTGCATAATTTTATTTACTGTTGAGTAAAACGACTGTACAGAACTATATTTCATTCACATGTGTGTATATATGCCACACTATTAGAGTTCCCTTGAATTTATATAATAATGATAAGAATAACTCTGCATGCTTGTATAGTGCTTAAAACTGTTGTATGAATTTTTCAATTTTTAGAGGATTGGTTCCTTTTTTTAATCATATACTCTGCTTAATCACTACTTTTGAAAAAAAGTAAGAAATCAGATCAAACTTATTTAACCTCAGGTTAAAGAAAAGAAAATGTGTTTTTTTTTTAGTTGTGGAGAAAATGCACAGCCAAGAAAATCCCTGTTGAAATGTAAATTTTATAATAACATGAACTATAAAAAAATCATATGAGTGGCTGATGCCATTAAAATCAATTGATTTCTGTAGGACACAAACTACACAAATCCCATGTCAGAAAGGAGGAATACAGTTATTTTTAACTTGGTAGCAAGATATTAATTTTGCATTATTTTTACCTGTAAAACCTTTCGGGAAGAGACAAATTACTTCCCCGTTGCCTAAGACAAAACAAAATTAAAACCATGTAAATTCTTTCATTGCACAAACTATTGCATTCCAGATGGTGGTGCTGTTCTCATTGAAAGAACACATCCTAAAAATGGTTTTGGTTTTTTTTGAGGTAAATTTTTGCAATTACTCTTTTATTTATAAATTAAACTGTTAAGACAACAATAAATTATAGATACACTTTCTACTAGCCTTTAAAACTATTGTTTTTAAATTTGGGATTACTTTAATCTATAGTGATTAATCAACCATGTACTTAGCAAAAAGTGGTGTGGTATATTTATTTATGGTGGGTAGTGGTGTAAAAGGGTACAACACCATTCTTTGTATCTAAAAAGCAAAATATCCAAAGAATGCCACTATCTTTGTAAAACACAGTGCTACATTTATGAAGACACAAAAACCTATAGAAAAGGTGCAAAATTTTAAGACAAATCATTACTCAGATGGTTTAGATGGAATTGCTAGTCAAATTCAAGCAGGGAAGCAGACTATTAAAGTCACACAATGTATAACTGCCAACAGCTTTGCTTTCATTTTAGATAACATTTTGTTGTTGTTATTTCATTTTTTCAGTTTCATATTTTTATTCCAGTCACTTCCTAAGAAATGAAAATTTCTTTCTTTCTATAACATTTGCTTTATGAAATAATGCCCAAATATTCATATGTAGCTCTCTGAATGCCTGTGGATGCTTAAAGAAAAAAATATCACCACATATTTATTTAAATTAGATAAAATCCAAATGTTTCCTGTGCGAGGACTGCAGCAGTTCTGTGAATTTGGGCAGGGATTGTCTCTAGTGTGGAAGTTGTTCCCCAGATAGAAGCCCATATTAAAATGATTAAACACATCTTTCACTGTAAGAAAAACCAATCACTTTCTGTCAGGAAACTAGACAGCCCATGTCCCCTTCCCTCCATCAAAATATCCTTAAAGTTTTTAAACTATTTTCTTTCCTTAGAAGAGTAAACAGTGCAGTTAACTCAGAAAGGAATCTGAGTCAGAAAGGAATCAGACTGGGATCAGCCTGGGATTCTGGAATCCATCAACCACTGACTTTCGGCCTTAGGCAAGATGCCTCACTTGTCTAAGCTGTTCCTTATACATAAATGAAAGGGTTGAACTAGCATATAGATAACCTCTCAGGCCACTTCCAAATCTATAACTATGATTCTAAAAGATAGTAATAGAGATTTAATATATATATATATATTTACACACAATAATATATATGTATATTTGAACAATAAGCAAAATGAATTATTATTTGGCCATAAAAGGAAAGAAGTACAGATACATGATAGATTAAGATGGATGAGCCTTGAAAGCATAAACTTTCATTCATGCTAAGCGGAAAAAGCCAGTCACAGAAGACCACATATTGCGTGATACCATTTATATGAAATGCACAGAAGAGTCAAATCTGTGAAGACAGAAAGTAGATTAGTGGTTGCTAGAGACTGGAGGATGGGAGAGGAGAGGTTGGAAGTGGGACTTGACTACTAATGGGTATAAGGTTCCTTTTTGGGGTAATGAAATGTTTTACAATTAGATTATGCTGACGGTTTCACTCTTAAAATATATTAGAAGCCATTGAATTGTATGATGTAAATGGGTGAACTTATTAGTGACATATAAATTATATCTGAATAAAGCTGTTTTTAAAAATGTATATTTATATATGCATGTATATGTGTATTGTATGTATACATGTGTGTATTTGTCTATGTATGTAAACTCTGAAGTAGCGTAGGTTTCCTATGATGATTCTTTGGCAAGCAGCATGATCTTAAGAGCTTTCACAAGCATAATATATTATGGGTTCCCATGAGAAAGAATGTGTAAATATATAAAGCAGTAATTTGGCTTTTCAAGTGCCTGAGACAGATGCTTTGGACAGGCTTAGGTTTATCCCTTCCTGCAACAAAAGTTATAGGTCCAATGGGTCCCTCTATCTAAGATGGCTTATTCTAAAATAAAACTTCTTTCTAAGGCCTGTTTTCATTGTTCTCAATATTCGAGGTAACTTTAAAAGGAGTGAATTTTGGATTTCCTATCATATGATTTTGTAGATTTTGTGTTTTTTGTTGCTTATTTTCTCCTCTTCTTTGTCTTTTATTCAATTATCGAAGTTTTATTTTGTTTTTGTTACATTTAGTTTTTCTAGTTGCTTGGAAGTTACACAATCTATTTCTACTTCATAATGATTATTCTTATATCTTTTATAATATACCTTTTAAGTATATTTTTCTCTCTACGTCTAGAGTGATCCAGCATTTAACTCAATCATGAGACAAATTTTGCATACCTTCATTTACCAGCTTCCTCTTTTTCTGCTGCTATTTTATGCTGAGATCATCTCGATTTTCATTTCTGGTGATTATTCTCTTTCCCTACCTCCAATTATTAAGATTTAACTTAATAATTGTTAAATTATTAATTAACAATTATAAGTATATAATAACTTAATAAGCCCCCTACTTATTATGATGGTTTGATTTATGATTTGTCAACTTTACAGTGGTGTCAAAGCATACCCATTCAGTATGCTCCTCGACCTAAGAGGTTACATCAGGATAAACTCATTGTAAGTTGAAAATGTTATCAACTTACAATAGGTTTATTGGGATGTAACTTCATCGTAAGTCAAGGAGCATCTGTAATTTTTTCTAGTTTCTTTGTCCATTCCTCCCTTTTTTCTTATCCTGTGTCCTCCTCTTGAGTTCATTTTTCATTATTTGGGAGTACATTCTTTACTAATTTTTTCAGAGATAACTCATGGTTGATAATTTTTTGAGTTTGAGTAGTTACATTGCCTTAGGTGAAGGCAAATGTCTTTGCCTTCACCTAAGTTATAGTTTAGCTAGGTATAGAATTTTAGGGTCAATCTTTTCTCAGAACTTTGAGGATGTTACAGTCTTCTTAATTCAGCATTATTGAAGTCTGATGTCAACATGATGTTTATTCTTACATAGATCATCTGTTGTTTACCCTCTAGAAGCCTTTAGAATGCCCACCTTATTCTCTTTGTTCTGAAATTTCACAAGGGTCACTCTGAGTGAATCCTTTTTTCTAAAATTTATTCTGCTTGGAACCTGGTGGTTAACAATATGAATATTTTCTTAATCTAAGAAATTTTATTTTACTAATTTCTCAATTTTTTCTCACCTACATTTTCTCTAGAATGCCTTTAAAATGAACTCCTATTTCTAGAACCCTTATTAAATGGCTGCGGAAATCTGGGTCAATCTTTCATGTCTCTAAACTTTTCTTTCATGTCTCTAAACTTTTCTTTCATGTCTCTAAACTTTTCTTTTTTTTTTTTTTTTTTTTTTTTCAGACAGAGTTTCACTCTTTTGCCTAGGCTGGAGTGCAGTGGCATGATCTCAGCTCACTGCAACCTCCGCCTTCTGTTTTGAAGCGATTCTCCTGCCTCAGCCTCCCGAGTAGCTGGGATTACAGGTGTCCACTACCATACCTGGCCAATTTTTGTATTTTTTATAGAGATGGGGTTTCACCATGTTGGCCAGGCTGGTCTCGAACTCCTGACCTCAGGTGATCTGCCCCCCTCAGTCTCCCAAAGTGCTGGGATTACAGGCGTGAGCCACTGAGCCTGGCTCTTTGTATTCTTTATTCCTTTGTGTTTTCCATTGTTTTGAGAGCATTCTCAAAATGCTATTTATCTATGTCCACTCTACTATTTTGCCCCTAAATCAATCTTTTTATTTTGATTTTCAAGTCTTAAATTTCTACCATATTCAGCTGATGTTTTAGTTACAGTGTCCTCCTACATCTTTCCAGAGATTTTTATATGCTTATTCCAAAATGTTGTGAGCTCTTTTAACTATGATTCTTCAAAATGTTTTACTTGCTGAGTTTTGCCTTTGTTTCAATGTATTAGTGTTTTCTAAATGTTTGCAGATTCTTAGTTGTTTGTTCATCTTTGTATTTGAGAATTGGTAAGTTTGTCTCCTCTGTTTAAACACTGTTTATGTGAGAGAGATGAGAGGTGCTAGCTGCTCAGCTTGTACTTTTTGTCTTTTCCTAGTGTAACTTCTCCACCTCCTAGAGGGCATTCTTCTTGGTTTCTTGCCCTGCTTCTCCAGCCCCAGAATGCAGGTTCACTGATTTTGCCTGTAGTAAATACTACTTCTACTTTTGTCCTGCTTTTTATCTGTCTGTATCTTTCAGTGCCTTACTTGGCTTGCCCACTGCCCCTTCCTGCTGTTGGCTGTAATTTCCTGAGAGAAGGGAAGAATCGGGTGGTGAGACCACCTCTACTTTTAGTTTTGTTTTGTTTCATTTTTAAGCATGGTGTAGGAACTCAGGCAATTACAAATTTTGAGAAAAAAATAAAGTATGTTTAACTAAAAAAATAGATTTCTGACTTAGGCTTTATACTGCTAACTTATTTAGCATCAAATGCTTTTTAAAACACAGCCTATGAAATAAGGAAAACTGATTTTTGAGTTCCAGTTCTGTCCCTTTTTCCAGGTGTTGTGAGTCATCTGTGAACCTGAATTTTTTCATCAGTAAGTTCAGGATAGTAAGTATACCTGCTGCATATATTCTGTGATGATGAAATATAACAGTAAAGTTAAAGTACTTTGAAAGCATCAAAGAGCCACTAACAATTTATTATTTATGGCACCAACTAATGCCCCAGTCAGACCTTTGGTGGGAGGATAAAGTAGGTAGTAAGAAAATATAATAAAAGACTGAGATACCCAAGATGAGGAAAGAGGAGATTGCCACAGGCTCTTGTCCTGAACTCTTGTTTTATAAACTTTGCTCTCTATTCTTTAGAATTCCTAAAACCAAGATTTTCTGCATGTCAGATCCAGGAACTTTGCTTTCCCTATGGCATAAAAGCTAGCCAAAAGAATCACTGTGAAGGTTCTCATCAGCCAGAGTAGATAATTGGTTATGGGGGATGAAGGATGGCTACTGATACTCAGTAGACAGGATTCTAAAATTATATTAACTTTTTCCTAGAACTTTATCAAAGTGACAGTTTTATATGTATCTCTGTGTACAAGAATTTGGAGCTAGCTAAAATCTAAATCTGAAAATATCTTCTATAAAAGAGAGGACTTTGTAGTTTTTTTTTCTTTCTCTCTCAGTGATGAAAAACTGGATAGAACCATAAACACTTCAAAGGATGTGAAATCCACATGGGCTGGAGTCCTAGCCAGAGTCCTTGCCAAGATCACTTTCCTCAGAGGATTTTCATCCTTTTCCTTTCTTTGGGGAATCAAATTTCCCAGCCACCTCAGCCCAAGAAGTGCTGTAGTTACATGTACTCACTTTGTGGCTTCATATTAAGAGGTCAAATGAGGAGTGGTAATGCTACAAGGCAGTGGGAATGGAGAGATTTCCTTCGGATGTGCTTTCACTTGGGTTATACCAGGTACTTGGAATTCTGTGTTTTACTTTTGGATAAAATAATTCTTTGCCAAAATGTTTTCTTCACTAGCGTGAAGCCATCTAGCTGAATCAAAATGGAGCTGTTGCCTGCCTACGGATTTTTTATGTGGGTGAACATTATTGTTTTTTAGAGAGGTGAGAATATTTATTTCCCTCCATTTTCATTCTTCAGAGATTATTCTATCACTTTGGATTCAGCACAGGTTACTCAGCAATTACTACTCACTCTTCTTGGGTTCAAATAAATGAGTTTGGTCCAACGTTTCCTGTATTTTAAAATGGAGGCAGTTCATGACGATCAGGATTTGGGGAGGAAGTGGATTTAATTAGACAAGGAAAGGGGTAGGAGACTGGACACGATTTGGGGCTATTTTCAGCTAGTTGAGCCAAATTGTTATTGACCTAAAGCTGACAGCTTTTCTGTGGCCTGCATAATATGAATTTAGTGAGCTCAGCCAATTCTCAGAGGACAAGTTCTCATATTTCTAGACATACCAGCAGTGGTTCCCGACATTTAGATTTCATGGACAAGTACAATTAAAAATAAAAGAAATATGGAGATAGAGAGAAGCCAAAAAATCTTAGGAAAAGGTCCGCCCTTTAAATGGAATACTTTCAAATATATGAAAGAAAAAAAAAAAACCTCACTTCAATGCCCTCAATTTTCTCATTTTTTTCCTGGCCAGTGAAAACTAGATCCTGGGACAGCACTGGACACACACAGATGTTTGAGAACTACGTTCCCAATCTATGAACGAAGCTGTAACTTTTCAATCTGCAAATTCACTTCAGATACTTAAGAAGAACCTTCTAACTGAAAATATGAAAGTGAACAAAAGCTTTCCTTTTTAAATACACTTGTGTAACCAATTGTTTGGAACAAGTCACCAATGATGCTTTACTTCAGTTCACTATTCTTTCAAATAAAAGATGTATTTGTGAAAGTATAATCATTCAAATAGCCATTTTGAGGGCTATGTTTTTGTTTTTGTTTTTTTTTTCAGTCACAAATCTAAGTGACCCTGAGAATTGTAAAAAGATACTATGGAAATATCAAGAGTGTTTTTATATTTTGAGCCAATCATTTTAAACTTCCACTTGCTAAAAAAAATCAAGAAAGATGAAGTATGACAACAAGCACGTAGATCTTTCTTTTGTATTACATGTGTGTAACTAAGAAACCAGTACTCAGGTAAATGGCTTACAATCTTAATAGCTCACTCCTGGAAAGCCAAAACTGCATTTCTCTTTTGTCAGGACTGGAAGTATGTAAATTGATTGCCCAATTGAGGAAAGGTTGACTGAAGGTGAGTAAGGTTTCAATGTTCCTGCCTTAATTGCTCAACAAGCTTTTTTAAGGGGCTAAATGGAGCAGCAAGGGAGTGGCTGGAGTGCAAGGGACTGCTTCTCTCCGAGTATTATTGGACAGCTGCCAAAGACAGTTAAAAAATAAAATAAAATAAAACTGCTCAAGCGTCCTATGCCGTGAAGAACAAGATTCTTCATGTTGGGGCTCGCAGTTTTAGTTATAGCAAACTGATTACAACATACATAATTTCTAGTTATGGATAAGGGGCCATTTGCACAGCATCTAGTAGTTTTCATATAATCTTGCCCTGGATTCTGTAAGTTAATAGAGGTAATATGTTATTATGGAAAAAGATGGAATCTGGCAAAGATCTCAGGCACTGAAGGAACCAGCTGTTCCATAGCAATGTGATTTTGCATGCTTCTTGGGGCCTGGCATTCTTAAACTTCCACCAGCGTTAGTTCTTACTGGTGAGTTTTCGCTCTACTGGGCCTGCTTATGCAACTCAGTGGCCCAAAAGTCTGATGTCACAGCCTAATGCTGTGTGTCCTCTGCCAAGAGTCTTTGCTGTGGGCACACATTTCTGATGAGAATCTACCCTGCTTTGACTCTTGACTGCATTAGTCTCTGGCAATTACCCTTGTGAAAATAACTCCTTTTTCAAGCATGCAATGTGTCTGGCTTTTATCCAATGGTTTAATCACAAACTCTCTGTGGCAGCTTTACCTTGAGTAGCCCCTTAGGGAATTCAGAAGAGCTAGGGTTGCATTTGGACTCTCTAACTACAACATTCTTTTGGCTTTTATACTGGCCTCAGATCTGGTCTAAACAATGATTTTGTACTTGCTGAGCAGAGTTTTTCACTACTTTGTTCCATGAATTCAAAGGAAGCATGGAAAATGGCACAGATAAGATCATCTTAATGTTAATAGGGGACCTTATTGTGGGCTTACTATGTGACAGATACTGTGCTAGACAATTTACAATATGCTATCCAGTCTAATTATTCCTTACAACCATTCTATGGGATGACTATTATTATTCCCACTTTATGGTTGTGGACACTGAGACTGAAAGAGATTAAGGAAACCTGCCCAATGTCACTTAGCTTTTAAGTAGCAGAGGCAGTATTCCAACCAAGGTCAGTCGGAGTCCAGAGCCATGTTCCTACCTCCTTGCAAATTCTCCTAGATAATACATTTGTCCTTGGGCCTTGTGGGGAATCGTGGAACAGAAGAACAGGCATTAACACAGAGAGAGAGAGAGACACAGACACACACACACAGACTCCAGAGTCTAGCTTTGCTTCCCATCAGACATGGGACTAGTGCTCATAGAGCTGACTGGGGATATCTCTACCTGCCTAGGACACCAAATCTCTGTAAAAGACAGCCCGCTTCCTGAAGCCTCGTCTAGTGGAGGGAGGTCCTGACATACTGTTTTGTTCAGGCTGGTCCTCCACCCCAAGAATGGAGCTCTGCTTCCTACCCTACCTACCTAAGGACTACTCTCCAAAGGAGTACAAGAACCCAAGCCAGTTCACTGCAAGGCAGATTATGCTGGATGCCTTTTTGGGCAGGACATAAGGCCTGTTTCCCACCTTATTTCCATTTTGTGTGGTGGTCTGATATAAGGCTTTGCTTGTGGGTAGTGTTGTAGCACTGGTTATAGCTGAAACTGCCCCACGAGGACAGGTTCCTTCATCAATTAACCCACTTGCCATAGAAGTTGGACCCTCCTTACCAAATTCCTCTCTAGTAAATGGTGTTATGAAGTTCTAGCCTAGATTTAATAAATTTGCATCGTATGCCTCCCCTCCCCCCAACCAAAGTTGGGAAAATTGAAAAAAAAATAGTCACTTTCACAGTATTATTTTGAGAACTGAAAAGTAAGAAGTAATACAAAATTAATAGAAATTTCAAAATGACAAGCATTTTGATGTGTCCTTCTAAAATACCGATAAAGAGAATTCTTCTTTCTGAAAGCAACTGGGTTCTGAAGAGACAGGGTGTGTTGAAATTTCCTGTGCTTTTAAATGGTTCTGGAATTCCACTTGATTGTTGGGGATTTGGGGTATCATTTGGAAAGCAAGATAACCCAAGAGCAAAAAAGAGTCTTTTGGAATTATCCTAATATCTGCTGAATTCTCTTTAGCTTCGATGATAATGAAGGTGAACTGGGCAAAAAGAGTTTGCTTTGAAGTCTCCTTTAATAAAAGCCAAATCATTTTGTTTTAGAGAGAATTTGGAAGGATAGGTATTCTATTAGCTAAATTTCCTCTATTGAGTTTCCCTTTAAGAAATAATCTAGAAGATCTTAAGATCATCTGATTATTTGCTAAAATCAAATTACAATAACTGTTTGGGGAACCTCTTAGATATGAATTTCTACCTGTTTAGTACCAGACAGTGTGTTGTTCTGCGAGGAAAGCATACGCACAGATTGCAGTTCATGATTGCATTGTTCTAAATCATGGATGATGCTACAGATGACAGTCTGTCTACTGCAATTTGGCCTTGGGTTAATTGATATTCAGAGGGGATATTTTAGCCTCAAATTCTGCTCAGTTCCTGCATTTGGTGTGAAACTTTCCACTTTCTCTGGAAAGCAGTCCTTAACTTAGAAGGAATTGTTGGTCTAGAGCTGAAGACAAGGCAGTTTAAAAGCTTCATCCATGTCCCTACAAAGGACATGAACTCATCCTTTTTATGGCTGCATAGTATTCCATGGTGTATATGTGCCACATTTTCTTAATCTAGTCTATCATTGATGGACATTTGGGTTGGTTCCAAGTCTTTGCTATTGTGAATAGTGCCACAGTAAACATATGTGTGCATGTGCCTTTATAGCAGCATGCTTTATAATCCTTTGGGTGTATACCCAGTAATGGGATGGCTGGGTCAAATGGTATTTCTAGTTCTAGATCCTTGAGGAATCGCCACACTGTCTTCCACAATGGTTGAACTAGTTTACAGTCCCACCAAACAGTGTAAAAGTGTTTCTATTTCTCCACATCCTCTCCAGCACCTGCGGTTTCTTGACTTTTTAATGATTGCCATTCTCACTGGTGTGAGATGGTATCTCACTGTGGTTTTGATTTGCATTTCTCTGATGGCCAGTGATCATGAGCATTTTTTCATGTGTCTCTTGGCTGCATAAATGTCTTCTTTTGAGAAGTGTCTGTTCATGTCCTTCGCCCACTTGTTGATGGGGTTGTTTGTTTTTTTCTTGTAAATTTGTTTGAGTTCATTGTAGATTCTGGATATCAGCCCTTTGTCAGACGAGTAGATTGCAAAAATTTTCTCCCATTCTGTAGGTTGCCTGGATGAAGCTGGAAACCACCATTCTTAGCAAACTATCACAAGAACAAAAAACCAAACACCGCATGTTTTCACTCATATGTGGGAGTTGGACAATGAGAACACTTGGACACAGGAAGGGGAACATCACACACTGGGACCTGTTGTGGGGTCGGGGAAAGGTGGAAGGAAAGCATTAGGAGATATACCTAATGTAAATGATGAGTTAATGGGTGCAGCACACCAACATGGGACATGTATACATATGTAACAAACCTGCACATTGTGCACATGTACCCTAGAACTTAAATTATAAAAAAAAAAAAAAGTTCAACAAAACCCTAACTGGGAGAAAAAGGGGAATTTGTGTGCCTGGTTAGGATATGGATTGGCGCTTCTTATCACCCACCTAAAAGTACATGAAGGAGAGGAAATAAGTCACAGGAATCATCAAATCAAGTAAACTTTATCTGTAATTTCCCAATTAATCCCAACAATGGATTATTTTTAGAACAAAGTCTTCCTTTTAAAATGTGAAACAAAAAAAGGATGAGACTTAGAATAAAAGATGAAATAGCATAGACCAATGAAAGTAGGGCAAAGCACATCTCTTCATCTCTAGCAGTGTTTCTCAACCTTTTGCATGTGCCAGAATTATCTAGGGAACTTCTTGTGTATGCAGATTCCTGGCCCTATCCTATGATTTAATAGGTCTGAGGGGGATTCAGGAATTTACATTTTTGTCAGAGACACCCAACTATTCTGATCCAGGTGATACACAGGCCATGTTTTGAATGACACTGAGCTATACTAGTACAGATTAACATCTGTAGATGCTGGTGTAACAGGCTGGATTTCCTCAGGGAGTGAAACTTCATAAAGGGTTGGGCAGACAAGCCTGAACAGAGAATCTCTGGAACTCATCTTTGGTCTGGGGCTTGCACATTGTCTCATTCCTTCTGGATTATATAAGCTACATGCAGGAAAAGGTGGGAGCAAAAACACTCTATACACACACATGTGCGCACACACACACGCACACACTCCCCTGATTTCTGTATTCCTGAATATCTTAGGCAAATACATGCTGAGATGCATATCTTATCATTAGCAAAAGTTTCTCTAGTCATGTCAGTGAATAAACCCTGGTACCTTATTACCTGTTACTTTCTCCACATTTGGACCTTGCAGAACTCTCCAAATTCCAACCAGCATGAACAAGGATCTTCTCAGCTGAGCCTTACACTGCTCCAAGATTGGGAGGATCTGCTGGCCTTTTTTCCCTTTCCCTAAACCCGCCTCTACCTTGGCTAGACTCTCCTATCCAGACCTATCCAGGTAGACTCTCTATATAAGTTCTGACCTGGTCCTTGATCCCATTTTGTCTGAGATAAGCAGGATACAAGCATACTTAGATTCCTCCTCCATACCAGCAGGACTTAATAATATTTAATTTACCTTCCATTCATTCAACAACATTTTTGTGCCTACTCAATACTTGAGTGTCTACTATGTGCCAGGAACTGTTCCAGGAACTTGGGATATATCAGTGAACAAAACAGAAGGATCCCCCATCCCCTTGTAGAGCTTATATTTCAGCAGACGATATAGACAACAAACAATATTTATAATTAAGGTGGTAAGTTCTCTGAGAAAATGACAAAATAGAGTTAAGGATGTGTGTGTGCATGTGTGTGTGTGTGTGTGTGTCTATGTATACGTAAGTTGCATTATTACACAGAATGGTCAGCGTAAGTCTTATTGAGAAAATGATAACTATGTAAGGATTAAAAGGATGAGAGGAAGGTAGCCAGATGATATTTGTGGAAAGAGCATTCTATTCTATGCTGGGTGCGATGACTCACACCTTTAATTCCAGCACTTGGGGAGGCTGACGCGGAGGGATCACTTCAGCCCAGGAGTTAGAGACCAGCCTGGGCAACATAGCAAGGCCTGTCTCTACAAAAATTTAAAAAACAGCTGGGTATGGCGGTGCATGCCTGTAGTCCCAGCTATTTGGGAGGCCCAGTTGATTGAGGCTGCAGTGATCTGTGATCACTCCACTGCATTCCAGCCTGGGTGACAGAGCAAGACTCTGTCTCAAAACACAAAGGTACACACACACACACACACACACACACACACACACCAAAAAACATTCTACCCAGAGGGATAAGTTACAAGAAAGTCTCTATGGCGGAGATATGCCTGGCATGTTCAAAGAACAGCCAAGAAGCCAGTGTAACTGGAACCAATTGAGCAAGAAGGATAACAGGAGACAAAATAAGGGGTACTGGTGGGGAAAGTCAAGAATAACTACAACTTTTTGTCTGAGCTACTAGAAGATTGGAGCTGACATTAGCTGAGATAGGGAGGGCTATGGATGGAGCTGGTTTAGGGAACAGGGAAATCAAGAGGCTTGTTTTGGAAATATCAGACATTCACATGAAGATGTTGAGTAGGCACTTGGGCATATGAGCTTGGAGTTCAACAGATTCATAAAAATGGCAATCATTAGCATATAGAATTTATTAAAGGACATGGGAATGCTTGAGGTTATCAAAATTAGATGAAAAAGAGGTCCAAGTCTGAGCCTTGGGGCACTACAACATTAAGAGGATAAATTAAGAGAAGCAAACAGCAAAAGAAAGTGAGAAGAAGCAACCCAAGAGGTATGACGAAAACTAAGAATGTGGTATGTTTGGAGAGTATTATGGAAGAGGGAGAGCATCAAAAGCTGCTGATATGTCAAGGCCCAAGGTTTGAGCATTATAATTAATAACATGGAATGGGTTCAAATGAAATACAAGGAAAGCAGCTGAAAACAGTAAATATAGATAACTCTTTCTAGGAAACTTGCTGCCAATGGAAAGGAAGAGAAATGGGACAGTAGGGAATAAGTGAGGTGTTGTTATTGTTGTTGTTTAAATGAGAGAAATATAAATGTTAATATGACTGATGACAATGATCGGAGAGAGAGAGAAGAAGGGAGAGAGAGAAGGTTGATGCTGTGGAGAGACAAAGGAAAATTGCTAGAGCAATGTCCTTGATTTGATAAGAGGGGTTAGAGTCCAGTCCACAAGTGTGGAGACTAGCTTTATATAGAGTACAAATAGATCATCTGTAGTATCAGAGAGAAAAGCTGAGTATGTGGGAGATGAGGCTGCTTGTTAGGTACATGAGATGGTGTGAGTTGGGGGAGGTTGTCTTCTGATTGCTTCAATTTTCTCAGGAAAGTAGGAAATAAAATCACCTGTTGAGAGTGAAGATGGGATGAAATTTTGGGGTGGGATGAAATTTTGGGGTTTAAGAAGACAGAAGAAGGTGTGAAATAGAGAGTAGGGGAATGAATGAACTTGAAATATGTGGTATCATTACCTGTAGCCATTAGGGGCACAGTGATAGTTCCTGGTCATAAATTTTAACTACAACTCATTAGGAGGTTGTAGTTTTTCTCCAGCCATATTTAGATGCACAGGAGCAGGCACTGAGTAGCTGAAAATTGGATTTCACCCAAGGAGGAAAGAAAAGACACTTTCAAGAGGAGTTAAAATTGAAGAGAATCTAATGAAGGGACAATTCTTGAAGGTAAGGGCTGTGATATGGGGAGCCCACAAGGATGATGAAACACTCCAGGGTTAGCAACAGCAGGGAGACATTACCACCTCAAGGCTAAAAGGGCAAGATTAGTTATCAGAACCCTGTGACAAGTGCAGCTGTAGGAGAAAGGTCCCTCATTCAGATCTGTGGCCTTAAAGAAACTCAGCCATTGCCATACTTCAGCCTGACTGTGAAGAGCAGAAGATCAATAACCCTACCACTCTTTCTCCTGCCCTCCATGCTCCTAGTGGTCCCTCTCATTGGCTGAAACTAACTAATAGCTAAAGGAGGGAGAATCTTGTTAAGACATCTATAAAAGGTAGCCTCCTAGGGCACAGAGCAAAGAAGGATAGAGCGAGAATCTAGAGGAGTGAACAGAGAAGAACATCCAGTCTGACAAGAGTTATGCTTTTGCCAAATGAGTACAATGAAGTGAGAGTGGCAAGGGAATTATATGCAAGTATGCAAGAGAGTGATTAGAGGCAGACCTTGGGGGTATTGTGGGTTTGGATCCAGACCACCACAATAAAGCAAATATCACAGTAAGTGAGTCATATGAATTTTTTGTTTTTCAGTGTATGTAAAAGCTTACACTATACTGTAGTATAGGAAGTGTGTGATAGCATTATGTCTTAAAAAATGTGCATACCTTAATTGGAAAATACTTTATTGGTAAAAAAAAATATGCTAGCAATCGTCTGAGCTAGTTGTAATCTTTTTGCTGGTGGAAGATTTTGCCTCAACGCTGATGGCTGCTGACTGATTAGCGTGGTTGTTGATGAAGATCAGGGTGGCTGTGGCAATGTCTTAAAATAAGACAAAAATAAAGGTTGCCTCACTGATTGACTCTTCCTTTCAGAAAAAAATTCTCTGTAGCATGTGATGGTGTTGGATAACATTTTCCCTACCGTAGAACTTTCAAAATTAGAGTCAATACTCTCAAACCCTGCCATGCTTTATCAATTAAGTTCATGAAATACTCTAAATTCTTTGTCTTCATTTCAACTGTGTTCAGGGCATCTTCACCAGGAATAGATTCTATTTCAAGAAACCACTTTCCTTGCACATCCACATGAAGTACCTACTCATTTGTTCAAGTTTTATCATGAGGTTGCAGCAATTCAGTCACATCTTCAGGCTCCACTTCTCTTATTTTTCCGCCACATCTGCAGTTACTTCCTCCATTGAAGTCTTAAACCCCCCAAAGCCATCCATGAAGGTTGTAATCAACTTCTTCCAAACTCCTGCTAATGTTACTATTTTAACTTCCTCCCATGAATCACAAATGTTATAAATGACATCTAGAATGGTGCATCCTTTCCAGAAGTTTTCAATTTACTTTTCCCATATGTATCTATAGAAGTTATAGTTTTATGAAATATATTTCTGAAATCAAAAGACTTGAAAGTCAAAATGACTTCTTGATCCATGGGCTGCAGAATGGATGGTGTGTTAGCAACAAGAAAACAACAACATTTATCTCCTTGTATATCTCCCTCAGAGCTCTTGAGTAACCAGGTGCTTTGGCAATAAGCAGCACTATTTTGAAAGGAGTCTTCATTTGAACAGTAGGTCTCAACAGTGAGCTTAAAAATATTCAGTGAACCAAGCTGTAAACAAAAGTGCTGTCATCCAGGCTTTGTTGTTCCATTTATAGAGCATAGGCAGAGTAGATTTAGCATAATTCTTAAGGGCCCTCATATTTTCAGAATGGTCAATGAACATTGGCTTCAACTTAAAGTCACCAGCTGTGTTAGCCTCTAACAAGAGAGTTGGCCTGTCCTTTGAAGCTTTGAAGTCAGGCATTGACTTCTCCTCTCTAGCTATGAAAGTCTCAGATGGCATCTTCTTCCAATAGAAGACTGTTTGGTCAACACTGAAAATATGTTTTTAGCATAGCCTCTTTCATCAGTGATCTTAACTAGGTCTTCTGGATAACTTGCTGCAGCTTCTCCATCAGCACTTGCTGTTTCACCTTGCTCTTTTATTGTAGGGAGATGACTTTTTCCCTTAAACCTCATGACCCAACCTCTGATACCTTCAGACTTTTCTTCCACATCTTCCTCACCTATCTCAGACTTCATAGAATTAGAGAGAGTTGGGGCATTTCTCTGGATTAGGCTTTGGCTTAAGAGAATGTGATGACTGGTTTGATCTATCCAGACCACTAAAACTGTCTCTCTACCAGCAATGAGGCTGTTTCACTCATCATTTGTGTGTTCACTGGGGTAGCACTTTAAATTTCCTTCAAGAACAATTCCTTTGCATTCACAACTTGGCTAACTGTTTGGTGCAAGAAGCCTAGCTTTCAGCCTATCTTGGCTGTCAACATGCCTTCCTCACCGAGCTTAATCAATTCTAACTGGGTTGAAGGGAGAGACACACAACTCTTCCTTTCACTTGAACACTTAGAGGTTGGGTTACTAATTGGCCTAATTTCAGTATTGTTGGGTCTCAGGGAAGAGGGAGGCCTGAGGGGAGGGAGAGAAATGGGAACAGCTAGTTAGTAGAACAGTCAAAACACGCACATTAATCAATTAAGTACACTGTCTCATAAGGGTGCAGTTTGTGGTGTCCCAAAACAATTACAATAGTAACATTAAAGATCAGTAATAAGAGGTCATGGTAACAGATGTAATAATATTGGAAAAGTATGAAATAGTACAAGAATTACCAAAATGTGACACAGACACTAAGTGAACATATGCTGTTGAAAAAATGGTGCTGATAGCCTTGCTCAAGGCAGAGTTGCCACAAATCTTCAATATGTAAAAAATGCACTATCTGCCAAGTGCAATAAAAGGAAGTATAATAAAACAAGATACCCTTGTGTAATAATTGTTTGTGGAATTTAAGCTGGATAAAGAAGTAAAAAGGACAGAAAAGTATAAGGGGCAGTTAGAATGCAGAGAACTTGTCATCTGGTGAAAATGAATGAGAGCTGGCATTCAGGTAACAGAAAGAGTAAGCTATACAGACAGGAAGTGGTGGTCAGAAAGTGGGATATGTGGAACTGAGATTATGGAGGAGTTGCAATTGTTGGTGACGACAAAGTCTAGATATTATGATGCAAGTGAGTGACTAGCATAGAGGACAAAGTCACTGAAGGAGGGGAGGTCAAGGAACTAAGAGGCCAGACCCAGGATCTGATGGCATACTGGCAGCCTTTGTGCCCAGGAGTTACTCCCAGACCACCTTGTTATCAGACCCTGCTGTTGCTGTACCTGTTTCGTGCCTCAGCTGGTGGCACTGGCTTTTGCCTCAGCCTTGGTTTCTAAGTTCCAATCAGTACCTTGTTGAGTACTCTTGTCCCTTCTAGGATTGGAGACTTGCCCTGAGGTACAGTATGGTTGACTGTGGACCTGCTGTCTTTGGAAAAGATTCCTGGCCAATGCTTGTCATCCTGACCTAGGAATTGCTTCTTACTTTCTTTTGCAGTTTCACCACTAAAAAGAGCCTAGTCACTTTCCTTTTGGAATCAGTAACTCCAACAGAAGGCCATCACCCCTGAAGCTGGTATGACAGTTCCTATAGGCCTCCTGAACCTCCCCTCAACTGGCAGCTGGATGGCCTCCCCCAAGAATCAGTCCTCATGCTGAATCTCTTTACCTTCCCATCTTCTCTTGCTGCTGAGGCCATTATGGCTTGAATTAGGGGGCTGAGTTATGAAAATACTACTGAAGGAGAATCTATAAATGGTCACAGCAAAGTGGCAGGTGCTGGTCGCACAATAGTCTTTTTAACCACATTGTGTGATGTAAAGTAATCCTATGTCCAACTCCAAAGCCTGAATTCTTAGTTTTTTCTCATAAATATTTGTAAAATACCTTTTTGGTTCATAGATAAAACCTAAGTACTTTTAATTTTTTTTTTTTTTTTTTTGAGACACAGTCTTGCTCTGTCACCCAGGCTGGAGGGCAGTGGTGCCATATCAACTTACTGGCTCACTGCAACCTCTGCCTCCTGGGTTCAAGCTATTCCTGTGCCTCAGCCTCCCGAATAGTTGGGATTATAGTCACGTGCCACCAGGCCTGGCTAATTTTTGTATTTTTTAGTATAGACCAGTTTCGCCATGTTGTCCAGACTGGTCTTGAACTCCTGACTTCAAGTGATCCACCTGTCTTGGCCTCCCAAAGTGCTGGGATTACAAACATGAGCCACTGCGCCCAGCCCTCTGTTAAACTTTCTTGCAAGGGAAAATCACATGAGTTATATATAAAGCACATAATATAAAGCAGATATAGATTTTCAAACTTACTGTAAGTGTTTAGAGCTAGAATAATGGCAAATTTTAAAGGAAAAAAGAATGTCAGTGATAAGTTGACAAGGCTGGAAATAAGTAAGATGCTTCTTCTACCTGGCATAATAACATAAAGAATCTAGAGTCTGCTGGTAATCAGTTAGAAATGGAGAAGGAGAAAAATATTCAGTTTATAATTGTGACAAAAACGACACAATTCTCAGGAATAAATCTTAAAAGAAAGGTATAGGATCTATATGAAGCAGACTAAATTCTTTCTGAAAGACACAAAATAGCATCTACATAAATTGAGAGACATGCCATGTTTTAGATGGGAAGAAGACTCAATGTAAGATAAACGTCTCTTTTTCCTAAATAAAAAAGGTTAATGTATTTCAGTGTCTAGCTACGTCCAAAAAGGCTTTCAAAACTTGCGCAAAATTATTTTAGCACCAAGAAAGAAGATTATACATTTAAAAGTGACCAATAATTTTTTAAAAGAAGGGTTGAAAGAGCCTTGCTATATCAATTATTGAAACATCATATAAAATGACTGTAATTCAGACAGTGTTAGCACAGGACTAGAAAAATTAGTAAGAAGGCTAGAAGAGGAAGCCAAGAAACAAATCGAAATATACTTGAAAACTTCATCAATAAACAGGCAAAGAGTGCCTTATATAATAAATGGTGCTGACTTAATTATCCATCCATCTATAAGAAAAGTTATGCCCTCACCTCATATACATACAAAAATATTTTTCAGATGGATTGAAGATCTTAAATATTATAAACAAGATAATAAACTAATTAGATTAAATTTTAGGAAGATATTCTTATTACTTGATACTAAGAATTTCTTTACAAAAACAAGAAATACAGAAAACCCCAAACCTTAAAATAAGAATAGATAAATTTGACTACATGAAAACATGAAATAAAAGGATACAAGAGATGTTATGAAGTCTAAAACCAAACACAGTAGACTGGGAAAAATATTTCGTAACACAAATAATAAACAAGTGTTCTTGCCAGGAATGGTGGTATGTGCCTGTGGTCCCAGCTACTCGGGAGGCTGAGGCAGGAGGATTGCTTGAGCCCAGGAGCCTGAGGCTGCAGTGAGTTATGATTGCTCCACTGCACTCCAGCCTGGATGACAGAGTGAGACCCCATCTCAAAAAACAAAAATTCAACGAACAACAAAAAACAAGTGTTCCTTTGTTCCTCTTATACAAATTGAGTAAAAAAAAAAAGACAACCCTACTGAACTATGGATAAAGAACTTGAAGAGACATTTCACAGGAAAGGAAATGAGAATTGCCAGTAAACACATGAAACAATGATCAGTCATGGTTTAAAATTTTAAAATAAAATGAAAACAAAATTCCATGTTTTTGTCATCACTAAGCAAAACTTTAAAAGTGTCTCAGCATTTAGTACTGGTGAGGGTGCAGGAAAAGGGGCAAATATTTATTATTTGTGGATTTGTGGATTATTACTAATAGTTTTAAAAAGTAATTTGATAATTTCTATTGAAGTTAAATAAGCACAGACCTTTTGAATCCCCAAAACAATCTCACTCTTAGGATTTTATGAGATATTTTGGGATATTTAGAGAAACAATGCAGCAATTTACAAGCACCTACGGTAAGGATATTTGTTGCAGCACTGTGTGTACTGGTTAAAACTATAAAAATCTGTATGTCTCTCAATACAGGAGAGATTGAAAAAAAATTGAAAAAAAATTATATCCCTGGTTTATCCATACCAGGGAATGCTATGCAAGTATTCCTAGAGTGAATTAAATCTGTAGGTACTGTTTCAGAGGCATATCTGAAATCTATTAAGTGGGAAAAGAATCAGATAATTTACTTATGCTTAAACGTGATGTGTACCATTCTAAGTTGTTGCTGTTGTTTTAATGAATGTCATTTACTTCTCACAGCAATTTTATGGAAAGCTTCTCTTATTACTTCCATTTTACAAAGGCAAAACCAGGCATCAAATAACATGTCTGAGATTGCTGATCCAATACATTTGAATCCAACCAGTCTGACTCTAGAATCCGTTTGTGTAACCACCATGCTGAAAGTCATATTCCTGATATTTAGTATCAGTCTAATATTCTAAAGACAAACAAACAAATCCGGCCCTACATCTATGTGTCTCTAGGTAGATATGTATTGCTATGCGAGCACTGGGGAAAAGGGTATTAATTTATATTTTTTCAGTGGGTGGGATAATAAGAGAGAAGGTTATTAGTCATTTCTTAATACAGCTCTGTAATATTTGACATCTTGCAAGGAGGAACCTATAATTTTTGGAACCCCTAGGAAGAAATATATTTTTAAATTAAATTAAACAATTGTAAAGAGAAAGAAAAATAAATCTGGAAACATGATGTTGAATCCTGTGTCTAATTATTCCACTTTAAAGATGAAATGTGACTTAGTGTAAACAGTTTCATTTATTTATTCAGTCAAATATTTATTTGAACACCTACCCTGTTTCAGGTGCTGAGAGACAGCAGTGAACAAAATAAACGCTGCCCTCATAGAGTTTACATTCTAGGTAGGCATAGACTATAAACAAATAACTAAACAAACTAAAGCATTTCAGATGAAGACAAGAGTTGACTAAAAAAATAATAATAATAAAGCAAGAGAAAGGATATAGGGAGTGAACTATGAGTGGGATGGGTAGGTAAGTTATTATTTGTTATGAAATGCTCTGAGAGTGTCTTAGTGAGAAGGCGACACCTGAGAAGAGACCTGAGGGCAGTGAGAATAAGTTATACAGGGCGTGAGAAGAGGATGACAGCAGAGAGAACAGTAAATGCACAGGCCCTGAGGTCAGAGTCTGTTTGTTATGTTCCAGGAACAAGGCCAGTTTTGGTGGTGGTGGCCAGGGTGGGGGGTTTCAGGATGTGGGAGGAAGAGATCATGGGAAGACCATCTGGGGAAGGGCTTCGGCTTTTTCTCTGAGTGATATGGGAAGTCGTGGAGCCTCGGAGGAATTGTGAACAATCACATGATATGACTTACTGACCTACTACTTGAAGAATCGATTATTTAGTCGGTCGTTTCAAATGGGAAGGTAGTAAAGTATTTGCCATTCATTTCACACAGCACACACAAACAATGCAGTGAGTGTCCCCTGAGAGCATTATTTGAAAAGAGGATGTGGTCTGCAAGAGTTTTCAGAGAAGTCTGAGAGGGGAACTATGGGGTGTTCCTGAGAACAGTTTGGAAATCCCATGCTAGGTCCCAGGTGAACAGACACTGCAGACATAATATGCTGTTTACATGGTTTATATGGTTACGTCATTCAGAGAAAGAACCTTGGGAGATTGGTAGGGGAATTTTATTCCAAAAGGAGCATTATCTATATGTTTGATATTGAACAAGGGGAAGAAGGTCCACAAGACTTAGCTAAGGACTGCCCCAACCCCATACTAAAAAAGAAAAAAAAAGACAAAAAACATAACCAGGATTTTATTTTACTTTTTAAAGAAAGATCAAAACAACAGGGGGGAAATGATTATTTTAAATATAACCTATAGATACTGTGGGCTGAGGCACACTTAACGTATTAGGTTGGGTTTCCCAGAAGCAAATCCCAAGACAGAATGTATGTGAAAGTGATTTATTAGAAAGTGTTCCCAAGAAGAATTCACAGAGGGTCAGGGAATGAGGCTAGGAAGGGAAGGAGCCGCGCAAGGAAGGATGCAGTATCCAGCAAAACCCAAGGGAAACTGGCTCCATCCCATGGGAGAGCAGTGCAGATACGCAAACACATCTCCACACGGTCCCCATCAGTGGTGGGGCTGCTGTGCCATTTACACCTGTCAGTCACGGGTTAAGTAAGGGGGGAAATGCTAAATACCCGGCATGTACATCACATAGGGGGCTCCACTGAAAATCTCTCAGGGAACAGATCCAGGAATAAAGACATCGTTTGACAGTCAAAAGGGTCTTTGAAAACTATGAATGGAAAGTAGATCTAACTTTTTCCTTCATGCTGTTCCAAACCATCCATATTCCACAGGAAAATAAACCTTTATCTCAAATAACTTTGATGTTTGAAAAGTAAAAGCAAGTGGCTTCCCCAGGCAGAAAGGACTGCTTCTAAACTACTTAGAAGAGCTATCCTTTCAAAAAGTAGGGATGGTATATAACATCTTTTCTGATGCCCTATCTCCAACTACTGAGCTGTTCATACAGATCTAATTTGCTTCCAGTGTGACTGACTGAAGAAAAAGTCACCAACTGGTGGTGGTCAGGGGCCTGTCCTGCTCTCAGACACGTTCTGTTTGGCCTGCCTATTGTTTCCGAAAATTGGAATTGCAATGTTTATCTTCATATAAGACATTTTTTGCCCATCAAGAATATATCAAAAAATTACTCTATGTCCAGGGTACCCATATCATGAATAAAATAAAAAGCTGATGATCAAAGATAATAAATACCATGGGGGCAGCAAGTATGACATCAAATATCACAACAGAGATGAGAATTTCACATCCTATGAATAGTATTTTTTTTTTTCCTTTTTTTAAGAGACAGAGTCTCACTCTGTCACCCAGGCTGTAGTGCACTGATGTGAATACAGCTCACTGCAACTTCAACATTCTGGGCTCAAGCCATCCTCCTGCCTTGGCCTCCGGTGTAGCTGGGACCATAGGTGCATACCACCATGCCCGGCTAATTAAAGAATATATTTTTTTGTAGGGGCAGGATCTCACTTTTTTGCCCAGGCAGGTCTCAAACTCCTGGGCTTAAGTGATCCTCCTGCCGATATTACAAGCATGAGCCACTGTGCCTGGCTGATAGTATTCTTAACAAAAATAATAAGACAAAGGCCACACACAGGCAATCTGAAGTAGGATGGTAAAACTGGTTAAAAGAACATTTTGCGGCCAGGTGTGGTGGTTTGCACCTGTAATTCCAGCACTTTGGGAGGCAGAGGCAGGAGGATCACTTGTTCTTATACCTTCTTGTAAGTTAGTAAGACCCCATCCTTACCAAAAAAAAAAATTAGCCAGGTCTGGTGGTGTGTGCCTGTGGTCCCAGCCACTGAAGAGGCTGAGGTGGAAGGATCACTTGAGCCCGGAAAGTCAGGCCTGCTGTTAGCCGTGTTCTAGCCACTGCACTCCAGCCTGGGTGACAGAGTGAGACCCTGTCTCAAAGAAAAAAAAAAAAACAAAACTCAGAGCATTTTGAAGAACTGGATGTTTATAGGCATATAGAAATAATAGAATAATATAACAAGATTGTTAAGTTAGATACAAACTTTTGAGATTATTTTTCTACTGGGCAGAAATCATTTGCATCTCTACCAGATAAAAATCTGAACAAACAAAAGTACATTCCTCTAGATAATTAAATAATCCTTGGCTAGGACTGGTAAATAATTTCCCAGTTTCATATTATGTCCTCTCTTCATCTTAAGTTTGGAGTAATTTTTTAAAATAATTTTTTTAATTTAACTTTTAAATTTGGGGGTACATGTGCAGGTTTGTTATATAGGTAAAGTTTTGTCCTGTGGGTTTGTTGTACAGATTATTTTGTCACCCAGGTATTAAACCATTAGTTATTTTTCCTGATCCTCTATCTCCTCCCACCTTCCACCCTGGAAGATTTTGAAAATATCTCTGACTATACCGCTAGAGATTATGATTTAATTGGTCTGAGGTAGGGCCCTAGCATAAGTATTTTTTAAAGCTGTCCTAAATTCATAAATTTCATAAAAACTACCGCTATCATTTTGAAACTGGCTATGTGGAAACAAACTAGAGTTGAACAGGGATTTGCCAATTAATATCTTCTGATGCATATGGTCAAATATCATCTCTAGTTTCTATCTGTGGTAGGGAGCTGGGCTAACTGGGAGCTTGAATATGGAAAACAGGGCTGGGGCTGGGTTTAGTTAGGGGAAGTATAAATATAAGCACTGTTGAAGAGCTTATTGAAAAAACAGAAGTGGTGAAGGAACAGCTAGGAGGACTACAGAAACATAAAAGAAGAGAGGCTGGAATACGAACTGAGGTAAACAGACAAGACGAGAATCTGACATTCTATTGTTCATATGTTCTTCTACCTTCTTGTGAGTTTAGAAAAATTCACAGACACAGAACTGATGGGACAAAAGTAAAGAGCACTTACAACATTCATAGATATTGCCAAATTGCTCTCCAAAAAGGTTGCAACAGTTTACATTCTCACCAACTGCATACACAAATGCCTGTTTCTTACATCCTTACCAGAACTATAACAGCAACCATTTTGGTCTTTGCCAATATGAAAAAGAAAGAAAAAGGTATCATATAGATATTCTAATTTGCATGTATTGATTTACGAGTTAGAGTGTTAGATTGAACACATCTCAAGTGTTTATTGTATTTCTTTTCCTGGTGGCTCCTTTTTTATTTTCTACAGCTTATTTTTTTCCTTCTTAGTGACTTTTAGAAGCTCTTGATTTATTAAGGAGATTAGCCTTATGCTATGTAGCCAAGGGCTGCTTAGGGAAACTTTGAGAGCTTCTAGGTGCTTCTTTGTGAAGACAATTAGTCACTTTTAAACAAGAGAAAAGTCGAATGGCCCTTAAATTCTGAATAGCAGCCAAATTTTCTTGAAAAGGGGATTTTTTAAAAACGAGCCAATCAGGCAAGCACCACTCCAAAGGAAGGATGTGACAGTGTTTCTGTGGTTTAACATGAGTGCCCCAAGTCAGACATTTCTGCACCAAAAATTATTGAGTCAGGCAAATTTGCAGAGGTACCAGGACAGCTCCTGGGAAAATAATATTGTCTCCTACTCAATTTTTTCCCTTTTGGGTTTTGCTACTTTTCATACTTCACTTGCGGATTAAGATAATAGTGGAAGGAGCAAGAAACAGTCCTAAGAGCGCTACAGGGGAACTCACCATGAGGACATCAGGAGTAGAACCTGGAATCAGTATCAAGTTTCAACTCCCATGCGTTGGGGGAAAGTGAGAGGGTTGGTTTTAACAGTGTACAGTTGTAAACAAAAGTCCCTCCTTAGCCAGACATGGTGGAGGGTATGGATTGGGAGCGAGCTGGTGGCAAACAGAGGAGCCATTCCTTGCTTGGGCTCCTAAAGTGACAGCTACCATAGCACTGTGTGGACTGGGGTCAACCTTCCTCTGCTGCTTCAGCCCTCCTCGAGTTGTGGACCTGTGAAGACATGACTGCAGCAGCAGACACAGATGTAACAGATTGCACAGGGCCAGTGTTCAACAGGGACATCATGTGGCAGTGACAGAAGTGACTGAGGTGGGAAGGAAGCCTGCTGTGAACTGATTACATTCACCAGTTCTCTCTTTGCCTGGAGTTTGGAAGCAGACACCTCTGGGTTCTTGCACCATTTGGAAGTGGGAAGGAAAGAGGTGTTAGGCATCCTGGAAATTTGGCCAGGGGAATATTTTGAATAATTTGAACCTCAAACTGAAGAGGCAGGTCCCACCCATTGCAACATGTGAGTGGCAAATGTTAGTTTTGTATCCCATTTGGATTTTCAGATTTTTTTGCATGTTAGCACTATTGTATGTCATACAGAGTTTTAAAATATTTACTGATCAATTACTTCCTCTGTGGCGCCTATGTTTTGTAAAAAGAAAGGTCTTCTGCACTCCAAGGTATTATCTGTATAAGATATAGATATACATATTGCAACAGAAAAATTGCGAAGGACTTTGAAATGGGCAAAACAGATTGTTAGGTGACCCTTCAGTGGAATACCACATGGTCCTTCAAGGTTATCGATAAGGATACCTAAGATATAATGGATAACTATTAGTTACTGAGGTAAATTAACTACAACCTTTTGGTCTTATTATCAAATAGGTTTCTGCTTCCTGAAACTTGCCTTAGTCTCTGCTATTAACTACAAGCCAAAATTTGGTTCTTCAGCAAAGAAAGACAGCCTCAGAGTCTCATGGAAGAAGACGGCGCCAAGTACTTTAAACAATCGAAGTCTATTCAAAGAATAGACTCTTGGGTACAAACCCTGAGCTGATGATATTTAGACAATTTTCAGTCTGTACCTGTGTAATGAGTATGAATTTACAGGAGTCTTTTCAATGCAGAAGCACATAGCTTTCTGAATGCAGAAATGCTAATCCAAAATTCAGCAAAACACAATTACGAAGGACAGAATGAGCTGATGAGGAAAATTTTTATTGTGGTTGTATTGATGTTGTTTTAAGGCTGTATTTGCTGGATATATAAGGAAGATATTTCTCTTTCTTCTTAGGCTATCTTCAGTCTACAACAATTCAGTAGACTCTGCTTTTGTAAAATGAAACTAAACATTTTTTTCCTGCTTCTCACTGAACTCTCCCCCACCCCGAGTTTAAACACTGTGACTGAGTTACCTTTTTGACAGCAATGTAGTTATTTGCATAGGTTCAACAAGAATCTTTTTCTTTCCCAGTACATAACTGGACAAAATTGAATGTCATCATGGCCTTACTTGGAAGATCATATGTGAGGGTGATGGTCATTTAACAGGTACGTCAAACAACTCCAAGGGACAAAGGTTAATTTTACTTCCGTAGCCAATGCTTACAAAACCCTGGCTTAGTACCAACCTTCTAGGGTTGTAACCTATGGTCTAGTACCTAAACTGGTCTTTAGGATCCTATTATGATGGGTGGTGACAAAGAGCACTTCCTGGCAGGCCATGAACCTTAGCAAATTTAAGGGAACTCAAGTAGAAAGGAATTCATCTAAATCTATAGATGGTATAGGTGAATACGGTGGAGTCTCTCAGGCTTGCTTTCCTAGCCCTGAGCTAGCAAATGATGGAGACTTTTTCCCCCTCAACCCATAGAGACTTTTAAAAGTGCAGTTCTATGGCTCCAGTAGCTGTTCAATAGTACATAGCTCTAGGTTTGCAAAGCAAACTCAAGGAAGCTTATGTGGTTAATTAACACTCTTGCCGCACCCATGCAAATAATCAGGCCAAGGCTAATGAGACCATTCTTTTTATGACCAAGAATAATCTTTGAGATTTTTATAGTCACAAAGGGGAAGTTGTTAGGGAAATTGGAAAGACTTTAAAAGAAGCAAAAAAGATTACTGGATGGGTGTACTTTCAACGAAATATTATATGCTGCTTCTGGGATATCCGATTCTATAAGAATTTTGCCTCGCACCCCCTTGTTTTTGGTTTTTGAGCTACTTTATAACCCTCTAAATTGTAGAAAACTGAGAGATGGAAATGATTATTGTCCAGACATACAAAATAATTCTGTCTGATTAAGATGCAATTAATTTCCCCATGTGGACAGGCCAGTTTTGCATCTATTAGCAAATTCATTTTAGAATTCCTGATTGCTTATATATGTATCTGTTCTTTGCGTTCTCCTTTGGACCAATTTTTAAACATATTACTTGTTCCTTAATTAATAAGCTAACTAAATTTTTTGACACATACTTTATTTAAGTCATGGTTTCATGCTTATAAAAATAGATATATTTACCCATGTGTTATTCAAAGTCTTTAATATATCTAAGTTCTCTTTAGGATAAGGGGTAATATAGAAATCTGGTTTCATTTTCTTCAAAAACTATGTATTTTTTCCTATCATTTATTAAGTAACCTTTATTTTTCCCCATTGGTTTGAAAGGCCACCTTTCTGGTATTATTTGGATCATTTATGCATTCACTAATATGATCTATTTCTTTATTTGTACCCAGTTCAATTCTGTTTTAAGTGCTATGGCTTTATAATACATTTGGATAATTTGGCAGATTATTTTGATGTTGTACTGACTCTCCCAATGAGCAGATTATTCTACTAACTTGGATTAGTCTAAAATGTAAACTAATAAAAGATTTTTAAAAATCGATATTCAAAAATTGGCCTAGTTATTTGGGCCTCATCCACCCTTTCCAAACTAGGCAGAACACAATTATAAATCTAGAAAGTAAGAAAACAGGACATCTGAGTTGCAAAGTTATCATTAAGCCCCGTGATGGTTAATATTAGGTGTCAACTTGATTGGACTGAAGGATGCCTAGATAGCTGGTAAAGTATTGTTTCTGGGTGCATCTGCAAGGGGATTGCCAGAGGAGACTGACATTTGAGTCAGTGGACTGGGAGAGGAAGACCCATCCTCAATGTGGGTGGGCACCATCCAATAAGCTGCCAGCACGGCTAGAACAAAGCAGGTGGAAGAAGATGGGCTAAGCTGGCTTGCTGAGTCTTCTGGCTTTCATCTTTCTCCTGTGCTGGATGCTTCCTTCTATTCCTCCTGCCCTTGGACATCAGACTCTAGGTTCTTCAGCTTTTGGACTCTGGGACTTACACTAGGGGTTTTTTGGGGGCTCTCTGGCCTTTGGCCACAGACTGAAGGCTGCACTGTCAGCTTACCTGCTTTTGAGGCTTTTGGACTCGGACTGAGCCACTACTGGCTTCTTTCTTCCCCAGTTTGCAGACGGCCTATTGTGAGACTTCGCCTTGTGATCGTGTGAGCCAACTCTCCCTAATACTCTCTTTCATATATACATATATCCTATTAGTTCTGTCCCTCTGGAGAGCCCTGACTAAAACAAGCCCATAGTTCATTCCATGGGAAAGGGGGAGAATAACTCTTCCCTGACAATTCTGTGTAAAAAAGGATGGAATGGAACAGTATTAGCAAATACTCATGGAGGGAGAGTAGGAGGAAGAAGCCAGAAATATCAAAGACACTGCAGGACGGGTCCTTTCAATTTGGAACAAAATCTGCTCAGATTCTCAATAGTCTTTTAACTTTTACTACTGCTTGAGTTTGAAAGTGATAATTACTCACTCACACCCTTTGCCTTTGGGGTTTTGATCAATTAAGTAGGCATAGGAGGCATGTAAGGATAAAAATATCAGCTTTATTCCTAACGAATTTATATTGGAGAACATGACTTGGACTCCCATGCCCCAGGTTTCTACTTTGAGTTTTGCGTGTGTGCCACCGAGGTCCTGCAGAATGTACTGCTGTCACCTGGGCAGGCCAGAGGAGTTCATCAAGGGAGTCTTCATCCCCAGCCACACCGTAAAAGACCCAGGCTATTCCTGTGCTAGCCCTGTCTACAAGAAGAACTTGGATGTCAGACTTTGGCCATCTTGCTGGTCTGGTAAAGCCTTTCTAAGATGCTGGAGAGGAGCTGGTGATGGATAAAGAAAAGACAAGGCTGCACTAGCTTTGACCCAATAGTTACGAGAAATGGAAGTGTTGATAGAATTTCTTCTTTTATAGGTGGCAGCAATGTGGGCAGAGGAAGACTCAACTCCTTCCAACAACACAGGGCAGAAATTAATACTTACAAAGGTAAACTTGAATTTAAAAAAATATTATGGCGAATCTACTCTGATGAAGAATGGAGAAATGTGGTATATGTTTCAGACCAGATAGATTTCTATCAGAAGTATTTTTTAAAATATTTACGTTAGGGTGCTTAAATATATAACCTTCTATGATCTAGAACACTGACAAATATGTACAACCCTTCTCCAGCAATCCTGAGTAGTGTATATAGTACACAACTGCCCCATTTTAGTATTGCATTGCAAAATAACAAACACAAAATTTTTAAATATTTTTAGTTCATATTTTTTAATGTTTAAAAACTATGTTAACAGAGCAGTTATAGAACAGAACTTCTTATATTTCTTTCTTTACACCACACCCTGAAAAAAAAAAAAACCCAGTTCTATTTGATTAACTATGAATAGCAAAGTTTTGTGACTTGTGACTCACTTAAATCACCCATCTGAAATTCATTTACAAGGTTTTTACATTACCAAAACAGTAGTGTGGTACATGTACTGGACTCAGATGAAGTCTAAAGTACACTGGACTCTAGAGAGTGGATTACATACCAATGACCAAGATTCAAGTGTTTGGAGAAAAAATTACCTTAGACAGTCTATGTTGGCGTCAACACTAAAATAAAAGGCAAACATGCAGGACTTTCAAAGCTTGATTAGATAATGGTTCTTTGTTTTCCTTCCTTCAAATTTGTGCTCATAATTAATATTCAGGTTCCCTCTCCCCGCTTTCATAGATCCCAAAGTTTGAGAAATGCAGCAATTCAATTGTGAAAAAAACATTCTTCTCCCCAGCTTCTGTTTTCATATGTACTGTGTAGTGGTATCAGTGTTAACAATGGAAGATCATTATGAAGAAACAATTTGTCGTTTGGGTATATCTGTTTCTATATGACAAGGATTTGTGTCTAAATATTCCTTATTTGTATCTCAGAGGACTATCTGTTAAATAATTGATCTTAATGCCAGCATAAGAAATCAATGGAACTATTTCTCAGACATTTCTTTCTCTAAATTAAGTAGGGTTTCAGGTTCCAAGTTTACATTCAGAGAACTATGTTACCTGGGAGAGAATGTAAATTTTTCTAATTCCCAAACAAAACCACTAATATCTAGGAAACATTTATTGTTTATATGCAGATCCTAGAGACTTCTATTTCAGTGTGGATCAACAACTTCAAAAATATACAGCCTCCTATTTATTTACAATAATATTTACATACAAATGAAGTATTTCCTGCAATAAGCCTCAGCTGCATAGATTCTTCCTTTAAAAATGTAAATTTGAGCCTGTACACAGATGGGCCCAGTTTCATAGCCCTTCCTTAGATAAAAGCCTAAAGAAGGAAAATGTCTGCACCTTGTGAACTTTACATATTTTCCAAGAACTTTCTCTTTGAGATTTAGTGATAGTTTTTAGTTTTTAGACACCCCACCTTCAGTTTGTACCCGAAAGCTTTATCTCGTTACAAATAATTCACTGTAATTTAGGGGAAGTATGTCCTGTTGCTAAAGGATTCTCAAACCTGCCATCCCCAAGGAAAATCATGTATTAGTATTGCTAAATGATGGTCTGTATCTTCTTTGTTTTGAAGGTGGCTAGATGTTTGCTGTAAACTTGAATGGGAGAATTATATTCTTAAAGTTTACACCCCCTCTATGCCTAAAGCCATTTAAATTGATAAACTGAGAGAGACTAATAGGTTTTGCTCTAAGGTATAAAATCCAATATCTGATTATATTCCTGACCTCCCCCCAACTCCAACTAAATGTGCCATAGTCCAACACTGTGCCCCACTGAATTGGAACTCAGTATTTCATTCTTTTGAGAGCAGTTTGTAGCTCCTTAAGCAGAGCAGACCTTTCAGTAGAGAATTTGCTTTAAAAGGAGGACAGGATTATCACCACACGATTAACACAAACACTGGAGAACTTCTGACACAAATTCAGTATTTCTTCTAAGTCTGCATTTACAAAAGGTCTTTTATTTTAATTTCTTTCACAACTGCCCCACCCCCACCAAAGCCTCACTTTCATTTCCTCACAGCTTTAAAAAATAAAATATCGTGCCTCAGCCCGAGGTAACACCAAGTGCAGGCAGGCTGTGTTTGGGAATTTGCACCTGCACTCACTGGTATTTTCAACGAGAGGGGGATGACCAGGTGGCAGCGCTGGATTCACTCACTGTCTTGCCATTGCAGAGACCCCTGCTGCCAGGCTCCTTTCCTCCCCTCCCTAAAGCCTGGCTCCTGTATCTTGCACCATGAGTCCTAGGAATCATCTGGTGGGGTAGGACTAATGGGAAGTAAAAGGGAGACTCATTGGCTTAGGGTGGTTCTCAAACTTGATGTACTTTAGAATCATTTGCTGAGTCCCTCCCTGACAGCTTCTGACTTCACCAAGTCTGGGAGGGGGCTGAGAATCTGCATTCTAATAAGGTCCCCAATGATGCTGATGCTATTGGTCTAGGGGCCACACTTTGAGAACCACTGGATTAGAGGCATGAATCAAGCTCTAGAAAGCAGTCAGTTCCAGGGTAACAGTCTTAGATGCTCTCCGAAGCACTGAGGAATCTTACCACAACCCTGTGTCCCACCACAAGCCCTGTCACCATCACCCATCTGGGTGCTTTTCTCAACAGGGTCTGTAACTGTAAAAAAGGAAAGTGGGTGGAGAGCTTTTTTTTCCCCTTTTTTCTTGTTTCTAACCTCCCAGCTGATTCCTGGAGAGTTAAAACATGGTTACTAGCACTAAAAACATTAAAAGTGCTGTGCGCTGGCCTCAATGACTGGTGCATGGGAGAAGCTCTGCAGCAGTATCCTTTTCTGTGGTGGGCAGGGCAGGAGATGAACCATAGGAGCCAAAAGTCAGACAAACAGAAGGAGGCAGACCAAGCCTGAACCCTCCAGACAACAGCAGAGGTACCAGCTGAGGGATGTCCCTGGAGGTTTCTGACCCACGAGAGGCCCCCTCACCCTCCTTCACCCTCCTCCTACCAGCAAGCTCTCCGGCAGTCATGGACTTATTCCTTCCCATTTTTTGCTGGACACCATGTTTCAGGCCACTCTGGTCACCCGTAGCCTGGTGGCATCTCTACCCCTACTGTCCAGTAGGTGGGATGTGGCTGGGATGGACAGTCCAGATTCTACTAACAGGCAACTCTGAACAAACACCCTCCCTGGAAACAATATTATATTTGATGGTTAGATTCTTTAGCAAACCTATTACATTATTCGATTTCAGCTAACCTATGGGTTTGATCATCTTTTCCAGCTGCTCTAGGGGCCTAACCACCATGGATAACGTGGTCTCTAAAGGAAAATACATTCCAGGTTGCAAACAACCAACTGACAACCTTTTGGAATATGATCTCCTTATACACTGGGGCTGCCTGTGCCTAAACAGAGTAGATTTCCCTCCTGTGCGTATTTCATCAGCCCCACTTCCAATAAGTAACATTAAGTAAATTAGGGATTGACAGTATTCTGTATTACAATAACTAGAGAACAGTTCTAAATCCAAAGTGTGAAACTGGCACTGTTCACTAGAATAGAGATCCTACCTATCAAAGGAAAACGTGCTGCTCCCCATGCCTAGGGTATAATATTCTTTAATCTACTAATTTAGCAGAAAAACTTCCATAGCACTTGACTGTGCTGTTTAAGTTTGACCTAACATCTGTGATACATGTATTTTTGGCTACCAATTAACTATTCTGAATAAGAATAAGAGCAGTATACTTTACAGCTAATCCCACACAAAGGATGTAACTTATCAGTGATATTTGACAAATTATGGTAGGGTCTATTATATTCAGTCAACAACAAATTTAGATAAACACACAAAGGTTTTTAAAAATATGTGTGGTATCACACAGATCAACAACACTGTGCCTCCTCTAAATAAATCTATTTTAAATAAATATTCCTTGTATTGACACGTGAAACCCAGAGGCCCAAAAATATCACTACACATCCCAGTTAATGATAAGGTTCTAAATTGACTTTGTGAGTGTAAAATGAATTGCTATAAAGTAACGAGGAAAATAGAAAGTAGCATAATATAGCTTACAAACTAAATTATGTATTTTTAAAGGTAAGGTCATCCCACTACCTGGCTATTTCATTACTTGGTGCTCTAGACAAGCTCCCAAGAACCAACTGAATCTTGGCTTCTTCTGTTTCTGTTGTTGCTAATATGGAAAACATTGCTGAAAAGGACAGAGATGGCCATGGATATGGCTAGGTTAGGTATTCATATCCAAATATCTGAACTCTAACCTAATGTGGATATGATTCTGTAGCATTATATTAAAGGCTATGATGATGCAATGCAGGAAATAACCTTTCATTCTCCCCCCAAGAGGATCACGACAGGTGCTTCAATGCCTGCCTTACCTATGGGACATTAGTGTGATTCTCAGTGAGAGTGAAGGCCTTTGGGGATTTGAGTCAGGAAGGGAACATGGCTAAGTGCCTGGAAACTCTGCCAACAGTCTGCAGTTAGATTCTATTTATCTCTGGATAAGAAATCTGTGCTCAATGAACTTATGTGTTTGGAAAATTCAACCAGAATATAGAGGAAACATAAGTCCTGTTTCAAGAGACCAGCTCACGGAGCATGCACATTTCTCACCATAGGCAAGCTATGGACAATTCAATCACAGGGGATGGCCCAACTTAGGGGAATGCAGTTCTGGGTTTCCTTGCTATCCCTATTCCTTTTTCAGCTACAAACTCTCTTCTTTTTCATTCTCTTCAGTTTCCTCGTGCTCCCTTTAGGAGAGAGACTAGGGTAAGAGTACCAGGCAACTCTGTCCTCCTGCATGGACAGTTGAGATGGGCAGTAATGGCACAGTCCTTGGTTGGGGGAGAGAAGAGGAGACAGCACAGACACTGAGACCCCCTTGTCTTTCTCATCTGGGGGAAGGAAGGTACTCAGTGATTCTGTCAGAAGCTCTTCACAAAGACTATCTCTTAGGGTTTTGTTTTTTTTTTTTTTTTTCACAAGACTAGATGGAGAATTAATGAAGAAGAAATAGAAATGAGGCTTATTTAAGGTACAAAAATCTTGTATTTGTAATAACCTAGATTTATAGATATAAAACAAGTCTTTTAAAGACTTCCCTAAAGTACTCAATATAAAACAGGAGTTACTTATCCTAGATCATCCTTAGTTAGGTACACATGATTCTCTGTGCAACTAGCTGGTGGACATGAATAAAAGCTGCTGGGCGTATAATGTACTAAAACATTTTTCTCCCTTCAACAAGACAGGTGGGGTTGAAGGCCAAACGCATCAGAGGAGTATTTTCTTAGGCATTTTGGACAATCTTTTTGCAGTAGGTTCCATAGGTTTTCCCCAGCGAAAGTTGACTCAGACCAGAGTAACTCTGACACAAGTTGCCAAGAGGGAAACAATACTTCATTTGCTAGATTACCCAAATGTGTAGCTTCATTTAATTACCAAGGTAAGAATCATCCCCAACCACTTTTCAGCTGAGAACACTTGCCAGAGAATGTCTCTGGATGGGAATAGATGTGGTACCAGCTAGGCCACTGGACTACCCGAGCTCAGCCGCCAGGAAATCAGAGCCACCTCAAATATTGGGCATACTCTGATTCAGCAGTGGCAGTGCCCTATAATTTTCAGATGATTATCTCTGTGTGCTATGTTAACCAAAATAGGCAAATTATTTACGAAACCATTTTTTTCTGTAAAGCAAAATAAATATATACAATTCAAGATTCTTTTCTCTTCTAAAAAGGTACAGATAGTGTGAGCTGAACATCAGTAGGAAAATTATTTCAGAATCTGGATGTATAATAAATAAACATGATTGCATATCATGTTTTCAAAGTTCTAAGAGACCGGGAAGCCACAAAACACAGAGTTAGATGGGTACAAAATGACTGTGAAAAGTACTGGGAAATATGATTGTATGAAATTTGGAAAAAAAAAAAAATTCACGATCCCTAAATTGATCTCAAATCTTGGAGGGACATGAAGCATTATAGAACCATGTCTCTGTTTTGCAACCAAAGAGTTATTCCATTTTAAGTATCCTGTACATTTCTGTTTGCTTCTGTAAACTTGCAAAAGAAGTGGTGAGAGATTGCTGATGGGTGGGGACTTGACTGAGCAGACAACAGGGATGTTTCTTTTTCTCGGCGGGTCTCAGTGGCCTTCGTCACTACTCGATGAGCAGGCCCAGTCATAGATGACCAAGGGAATGCTGACCAAGGAGAACAACACCCCCAGGCCCAAGAAAAGGGCAGCCTGGAGCAAGAGAAAGGCAAGGGTTATTTTCAGTGCAGCAAAAATTTTCCACATGTACCTGGGGAAAAAAAATAGAACGGTTTTTCCTCTCCCTTTGTGTCCTCTCGTATTCAGAGTTTGTCACAACCATGGCTGAACTGTGAGAATCTTTCTAAAATTTTATGAATCTGATTCTGCAAGGATGGGAAAATAGGAAAAAAAAAAACAAAAAACAAGCTAAGCAGAGTAGTCCTCTATGTCCCATTCTTTGACTTCATGGTCACCTCAAGTGTATGTATCCATTCTACAAATAACTGGGTATCCTTATGGCTTCTCTCAAACTAAGATTACAACCAAGGGGGAAAAAAAGGCCTTAGAAAATATCCAGGTCATTTTGTTATTCATTACCTACCAACCTAGCTTATCACTGGCAAGCAAACATTTCTGTTTGAAAAAGTGGAAAAAAAAATACAAAAGCAAAATAGATTTGATTAAGTGAAATAGGAAACCGGTGTCAAAACCTGAGTTACCTGAAGGGCTGATGAAGGCCATAAGTGGACAGATGATGATATGGTTTGGCTGTGTCCCTACCCAAATCTCATCTTGAATTTTAGCTCATAATTCCCACATGTCATGGGAGTTGCCTGGTAGGAGGTAATTGAATCCTTGGGGTGGGTCTTTCCCATGCTGTGCTCATGGTAGTGAATAAATCTCATGAGATCTGATGGTTTTATAAAGGGGAGTTCCCCTGCACATGCTCTCTGCCTGCCACCATGTAAGATGTGACTTTGCTCCTTGTTTGCCTTCTGCTATGATTGTGAGGCTTCCCCAGTCATGTGGAATTGTGAGTCAATTAAACCTCTTTCCTTTATAAATTACCCTGTCTCAGGTATTTTTTTTAATTATTATTATACTTTAAGTTCTAGGGTACATGTGCACAATGTGCAGGTTTGTTACATAGGTATACATGTGCCATGTTGGTTTGCTGCACCCATCAACTTGCAATTTATATTAGGTATTTCTCCTAATGCTATCCCTCCCTGGGCCCCCCACCCCACGACAGGCCCTGGTGTGTGATGTTCTCTGTCCTGTGTCCATGTGTTCTCATTGTTCAACTCCCACCTATGAGTGAAAACATGCAGTGTTTGGTTTTCTGTCCTTGTGATAGTTTGCTTAGAATGATGGTTTCTAGCTTCATCCATGTCCCTGCAAAGGACATGAACTCATCCTTTTTTTATGGCTGCATACGATTCCACGGTGTACATGTGCCACATTTTCTTAATCCAGTCTATCATCGATGGACATCTGGGGTTCCAAGTCTTTGCTATTGTGAATAGTGCCGCAATAAACATACATGTGCATGTGTCTTTATAGTAGCATGATTTATAATCCTTTGGGTATATACCCAGTAATGGGATTGCTGGGTCAAATGGTATTTCTAGTTCTGGATCCTTAAGGAATCACCACACTGTCTTCCACAATGGTTGAACTAATTTACACTCCCACCAACAGTGTAAAAGTGTTCCTATTTCTCCACATCCTCTCCAGCATCTGTTGTCTCCTGACTTTTTAATGATTGCCATTCTAACTGGTGCGAGATGGTAACTCACTGTGGTTTTGATTTGCATTTCTCTGATGACCAGTGATGATGAGCATTTTTTCATGTGTCTGTTGACTGCATAAATGTCTTCTTTTGAGAAGTGTCTGTTCATATCCTTCGCCCACTTTTTGATGGGTTTTTTTTTTCTTGTAAATTTGTTTGAGTTCTTTGTAGATTCTGGATATTAGCCCTTTGTCAGATGGGTAGACTGCAAAGATTTTCTCCCATTGTGTAGGTTGCCTGTTCACTCTGATAGTAGTTTCTTTTGCTGTGCAGAAGCTCTTTAGCTGAATGAGATCCCATTTGTCTATTTTGGCTTTTGTTGCCATGCTTTTTGTGTTTTAATCATGAAGTCTTTGCTCATGCCTATGTCCTGAATGGTATTGCCTAGGTTTTCTTCTAGGGTTGTTATGGTGTTAGGTCTTACCTTTAAGTCTTTAACCCATCTTGAGTTAATTTTTGTATATGGTGTAAGGAAGGGATCCAGTTTTCTACATATGGCTAGCTTTCTACATATGGCTAGCCAGTTTTCTCAGCACCATTTATTAAATAGGGAATCCTTTCCCCATTTCTTGTTTTTGTCAGGTTTGTCAAAGATCAGATGGTTATAGATGTGTGGTGTTAATTCTGAGGCCTCTGTTCTGTTCCATTGGTCCATATTATCTGTTTTGGTACCAGTACCATGCTGTTTTCGTTACTGTAGCCTTGTAGTACAGTTTGAAGTCGGGTAGCATGATGCCTCCAGCTTGTTATTTTTGCATAGGATTGTCTTGACTATGCGAGCTCTTTTTTGGTTCCATATGAACTTTAAAGTAGTTTTTTCCAATTATGTGAAGAAAGTCAGTGGTAGCTTGATGGGGATAGCATTGAATCTATAAATTACCTTGGGCAGTATGGCCATTTTCACGATATTAATTCTTCCTATCCATGAGCATGGAATGTTCTTCCATTTGTTTGTGTCCTCTTTTACTTCGTTGAGCAGTGGTTTGTAGTTCTCCTTGAAGAGGTCCTTCACATCCCTTGTAAGTCGGCTTCCTAGGTATTTTATTCTCTTTAGAGTAAATGTGAATGGGATTTCACTCATGATCAGTTGTTTGTCTATTATTGGTGTATAGGAACGGTTGTGATTTTTGCACATTGATTTTGTATCTAAGACTTTGCTGAAATTCCTTATCAGCTTAAGGAGATTTTGGGCTGAGACAATGGGGTTTTCTAAATATACAATCAGGTCATCTGCAAACAGAGACAATTTCACTTCCTCTTCTCCTAATTGAATACCCTTTTTATTCTTTCTTGTGCCTGATTGCCCTAGCCAGAACTTCCAACACTATGTTGAATAGGAGTGGTGAAAGAGGGCATCCTTGTCTTGTGCCAGTTTTCAAAGGGAATGCTTTCAGTTTTTGCCCATTCAGTATGATATTGGCTGTGGGTTTGTCATAAATAGCTCTTTATTATTTTGAGATATGTTCCATCAATACCTAGTTTATTGAGAGTTTTTAGCATGAAGCACTGTTGAATTTTGTCAAAGGCCTTTTCTGCATCTATTGAGATAATCATGTGGTTTTTGTCATTGGTTCTGTTTATGTGATGGATTACATTTGTTGATTTGCATATGTTGAACCAGCCTTGAATCCCAGGGATGAAGCTGACTTGATCATGGTGGACAAGCTTTTTGATGTGCTGCTGGATTTGGTTTGCCAGTATTTTACTGAGGATTTTCCAATCAATGTTCCTCAGGGATATTGGCCTAAAATTCTCTTTTTTGTTGTGTCTCTACCAGGCTTTGATAACAGGATGATGCTAGCCTCATAAAATGAGGTAGGGAGGATTCCCTCTTTTCTACTGATTGAAATAGTTACAGGAAGAATGGTACCAGCTCCTCTTTGTACCTCTGGTAGAATTTGGCTGTGATTCCTTCTGGTCCTGCACTTTTTTTGGTTGGTAGGCTATTATTTATTGCCTCAATTTCAGAACCTGATATTGATCTATTCAGAGATTCAACTTCTTCCTGGTTTAGTCTTGGGAGGGTTTATGTGCCCAGGAATTTATATATTTCTTCTAGATTTTCTAGTTTATTTGCATAGAGGTGTTTATAGTATTATCTGATGGTAGTTTGTATTTCTGTGGGATCGGTGGTGATATCCCCTTTATCATTTTTTATTGCATCTATTTGATTCTTCTCTCTTTTCTTCTTTACTTGTCTTGCTAGTGGTCTATCAATTTTGTTGATCTTTTCAAAAAACCAGCTCCAGGATTCATTGATTTTTTGAAGGGTTTTTTGTGTCTCTATCTCCTTCAATTCCGCTCTGATCTTAGTTATCTCTTACCTTCTGCTAGCTTTTGAATTTGTTTGCTCTTGCTTCTCTAGTTCTTTTAATTGTGATGTAAGGGTGTCGATTTTAGATCTTCCTTGCTTTCTCTTGAAGGCATTTAGTGCTATAAATTTTCCTGTACACACTGCTTTAAATGTGTCCCAGAGATTCTGGTACTTTATGTCTTGGTTCTCATTGGTTTCAAAGAACATCTTTATTTGTGCCTTCATTTTGTTATTTACCCAGTAGTTATTCAGGAGCAGGTTGTTCAGTTTCCATGTAGTTGTGTGGTTTTGAGTGAGTTTCGTAATCCTGAGTTCTAATTTGATTGCACTGTGTCTGAGAGACAGTTTGTTGTGATTTCTGTTCTTTTACATTTGCGAAGGAGTGTTTTACTACCAATTATGTGGCCTATTTTAGAATAAGTGCAATGTGGTGCTAAGAAGAATGCATATTGTCTTGATTTGGGGTGAAGAGTTCTGTAGATATCTATGAGGTCCGCTTGGTGCAGAGCCGAGTACAAGTGCTGGATATCCTCGATAACCTTCTGTCTCGTTGATCTGTCTAATATTGACAGTGGGGTGTTAAAGTCTCCCATTATTATTGTGTGGGAGTCTAAGTCTCTTTGTAGGTCTCTAAGGACTTGCTTTATGGATCTGGGTGCTCCTGTATTGAGTGCATATATATTTAGAATAGTTAGGTCTTCTTGGTGAATTGATCCTTTTACCACTATGTAGTGATCCTCTTTATCTCTTTTGATCTTTGTTGGTTTAAAGTCTGGTTTATCAGAGACTAGGATGGCAAGTCCTGCTTTTTTTTTTTTTTTTTTGCTTTCCATTTGCTTGGTAGATCTTCCTCCATCCTTTTATTTTGAGCCTATGTGCATCTTTGCACATGAGATGGGTCTCCTCAATACAGCACACTGATGGTTCTTGACTCTTTATCAAATTTGCCTTTCTCTGTCTTTTAATTGGGGCATTTAGTCCATTTACATTTGAAGTTAATATTGTTATGTTTGAATTTGATCCTGTCATTATGACGTTAGCTGGTTATTTTGCTCGTTAATTGATGCAGTTTTTTCATAGCGTCACTGGTCTTTACCATTTGGCATGTTTTTGCAGTGGCTGGTACTGGTTGGTCCTTTCCATGTTTAGTGCTTCCTTCAGGAGCTTTTGTAAGGCAGGCCTGGTGGTGACAAAATCTCTCAGCATTTGCTTGTCTGTATTTTATTTCTCCTTCACTTATGAAGCTTAGTTTGGCTGGATAGGAGATTCTGGGTTGAAAATTCTTTTCTTTCATAATGTTGAATATTGGCCCCCACTCCCTTCTGGCTTGTAGGGTTTCTGCAGAGAGATCGGCTGTTAGTCTGATGGGCTTCCCTTTGTGGGTAACCCAACCTCTCTCTCTGGCTGCCCTTAACATTTTTTCCTTCATTTCAACCTTGGTGAATCTGACAATTATGTGTCTTGGGGTTGCTCCTCTTGAGGAGTATTCTTTGTGGTGTTCTCTGTATTTCCTTAATTTGAATGTTGCCTGCCTTGCTAGATTGGGGAAGTTCTCCTCGATAGTATCCTGAAGAGTGTTTTCTAACTTGGATCCATTCTCCCCGTCACTTTCAGGAACACCAATCAAACGTATATTTGGTCTTTTCACATAGTCCCATATTTCTTGGAGGCTTTGTTTGTTTTCTTTTCACTCTTTTTTCTGTATTCTTGTCTTCTCACTTTATTTCATTAATTTGGTCTTTAATCACTGATATCCTTTCTTCCACTTGATCGAATCGGCTATTGAAGCTTGTGCATGAGTCTCGAAGTTCTTGTGCCGTGGTTTTCAGCTTCATCAGGTCATTTGAGGTCTTCTCTACACTGGTTATTCTAGTTAGCCATTCATCTAACCTTTTTTTCATGGTTTTTAGCCTCTTTGCGATGGGTTAGAACATGCTCCTTTAGCCCAGAGAAGTTTGTTATTACCAACCTTCTGAAGCCTACTTCTGTCAACTTGTCAAACTCATTCTCCGTCTAGTTTTGCTCCCTTGCTGGCGAGGAGCTGTGATCCTTTGGAGGAGCAGAGGTGCTTGTTTTTTGGAATTTTCAGCTTTTCTGCTCTGGTTTCTCTCCCCATCTTTGTGATTTTATCTACCTTTGGTCTTTGATGTTGGTGACCTATAGATGGGGATTTGGTGTGGAGGTCCTTTTTGTTGATGTTGATGCTATTGCTTTCTCTTTGTTAGTTTTCCTTCCCACAGTCAGACCCCTCAGCTGCAGGTTTGTTGGAGTTTGCTGGAGGTCCACTTCAGAATCTGTCTGCCTGGGTATCACCAGCGAAGGCTGCAGAACAGCAAATATTGCTGCCTGATCCTTCCTCTGGAAGCTTCGTCCCAGAGGGGCACCCGCGTGTTTGAGATATCTCTCGGCCCCTGATGGGAGGTGTTTCCCAGTCCAGCTACATGAGGGTCAGGGACCTGCTTGAGGAGGCAGTCTGTCTGTTCTTGGAGCTCGAATGCCATGTCGAGAGAACCATTGATCTCTTCAGAGCCGTCAGACAGGGACGTTTAAGTCTGCAAAAGCTGTCTGCTGCCTTTTTTTCTGCTACGCCCTGCCTCCAGAGGTGGAATCTATAGAGGCAGTAGGCCTTGCTGAGCAGCGGTGAGCTCTGCCCAGCTCATGCTTCCGGGCCTCTTTGTTTACACTGTGAGCTACTCAAGCCTCAGCAATGTTGGATGCCTCTCCCTGCATCAAGCTGCAGTGTTGCAGGTCGATCTTAGACTGTTGCACTAGCAGTGAGCAAGGCTCTGTTGGCATGGGACCCACTGAGCCAGGCACAGGAGGGTATTACCTGGTCTGCCAGTTGCTAAGACTGTGGGAAAAGTGCAGCATTTGGTCAGGAGTGTACCGTTTCTCCAGTTACAGTCTGTCACGGCTTCCCTTGGCTGGGAAAGGTAAATCTCCTGACCCCTTGCGCTTCCTGGGTGAGGTGATGCCCCACCCTGCTTCAGCTCGCCTTCCATGGGCTGCACCCATTGTCCAACCAGTCCCAATGAGAGGAACCAGGCACCTCAGTTGGAAATGCAGAAATCACCCGTCTTCTACATCGATCTTGCTGGGAGCTGCAGACCACAGCTGTTCCTATTTGGCTATCTTGGAAGCAAACTCAGGTATTTCTTTATTAGCAGTGTGAGAACAGACTAATACAGATTACTAAATCCAGAATCCAGAGAACACAAGATTATAAGTTCCTTGTGCTTGAGCATGTTCAGTGAGAGTGCTGCAGGGAGAAGGATGATGCATTCTGAGAGCCAGCAGGGCTGGACTGGAAACTGGAGGAAGAGAAAGAGCTAAGGAAGGAGAGGAGCAAATTGGGGGTTGACATGGCTGCACATGGCATACCATCCCGGGTCCAGTCTAACACCCAGTGGTCCTTACACAGATGGAGCCCTTGTCTAATGCCATTTGGCAGACCCTACTACTAGTTTCATTATAGGACCAGGGTTGGAGAGGCTCCGAATTCATGGGCAGCAGGCCTCCACCATTTTCAGATTTAATCTGAATATATTGTCCTGTTGTGCCACAGTGACTGCTTCTTCCTCTCTGTCCTCATTAAGCCCCTACAGATAAGGCTTGAAAGGATTTGGGAATTAAGGCTTCAGGGGTGATCATGTTGGGGAACTGGATGCTCTACTAGCATCAGTGCTTCTTTTCCTAAATGCACAGGGATGACCCTCCTGCCTACACCTCTCATCTGGATCTGTTAACTCAGGTAACAGGTACAATTGCAGTGCTTACACTAGCTGGGAGGGCAGCTGAGAAGCCTTCTCCAAGACCAAGCAAAATGGAGCTCCAGAAGGGACGCAGGTAGCAGCCACTTCACCCCTGCTTCCCTCACTGTCTCCAAGTGCACCACCTTCAAGATGCCCTTGAACTTCACCAGACCTGGAAACAAGAATCCCAATATAGAAAGGTAGTTTTTGAATCCAGGTCTGTTGTTCTAAAGCATATCTGTCAAATAATAAAAAAGACTATTTAAGCTAACTCAGACATTTTAATTAAGGCATTGCATGTTCCCTGGGCTGTAGGGAAGAGTTACATGACTAGAAATCATATGGAAACAGTGGACTGCATAACATCTGTGAGTCCCTCGTCACTTCCTCTCTTGCTGAAGACTAGACACTGTCCTATAGAGACACAGGAGGATGAATGTCCATTCTTCTGACTGGCCATGCCCTGGATCAGAACAAAAGCTGAGGCACAATAACAGTAAAACCAGAGGGCCGGGTGCGGTGGCTCATGCCTGTAATCCCAGCACTGTGGGAGGCCGAGGCGGGCGGCTCTTGAGGTCAGGAGATCCAGACCATCCTGGCTAACATGGTGAAACCCCATCTCTACTAAAAATACAAAAAATAAAAATAAAAAAGAAAAAAATTAGCCAGGCATGGTGGTGGGCGCCTGTAGTCCCAGCTACTCTCTGAGGCAGAAGAATGGCATGAACCCGGGAGGCAGAGCTTACAGTGAGCTGAGATTGGGCCACTGCACTCCAGCCTGGGTGACAGAGTGAGACTCCATCTCAAAAAAAAGAGTAAAACCAGAAAAGATATTTAGAGGGACGGGAGAAGATTCTGATATGATATTTTAAATATCTCCCAAGCAGCAAAGCTACAGGGCTTCTGCCTCCTTTCAAGGCAACTGAAAGTAGTCTTGATAGAGAGGTGGACTATTTATTTTGTAAATTTAAATGGAAAACTAATCAGAAAAGTTAGAGTGGCTGGCAAGAGACATACCCAAATTCTTTGAGTTCCTTTATCTCCATCCTGGTCTGTGATTTTTAAATAAAGAGATGAAGGAAGAATGAAAATAAGCATGTTAGCAGATGTAACTCCTGTAAAATAAGAAAAAAGAGAAAGTTTAGCATTGCTATTGTGAAAATTTCCCTCCAAACAGCTACTGTAGAATGACAAGCAGAAAGTCATGAAGCCATACCTACAACTCCAAAAATATCCTTCATGGAGGGTATGAAGATCACCAACAAGTTGATAACAACCAAGAGTATGCAGGTAACCACGGTATGACGACATAAATTAAACTTTGTTTTCTTAGCCAGTTCAAATAAAGATGAACGAACCTGCAAGAAAAGAAAACAAAGATTCTGTAAGTGCCTACAGCATGCCAACATTGACATTTCTCCGCAGAGTAACTGATTTATTGGTGCACACGAATTCATGAAATGTTTTGTAATGCCTAGTGAATTTATAGATAGCTTAACAGTTTTGGAAGTATGGGGGATTGACTTAAGAGGGAAGTATTTTTATTTATGAGTTTTCTTGTTGGGGGGTGTAATTTCTGTCTTTGGTTTATCTAAGACTTGAGTGTTCATTTCTGTTCTTTTTATATTCTCTCTTCATGTCTACTGAGATTTGAACATTTTATTGTCATTTCTTTGTAAAGAACAGGGTCAGATTAATTAGAATGGAGATTCACTGCATCAGAGGCTCCCTGACACACTGAATGCCACTTGCTTTTCAAAGAGCCTGAACCGAGTCTTGGGATCTTTCCCAGATGCAGATTCAATAACCCAGGAAAGTTACCTGGGGCAGGCTTTCTCTGCAACGGGCTCCTGCAGGCAGAAGGAAAGCCGAGACCTCAGCTTTTCTCATATTGCACAGAGGCCCTTACTCACCGTGAAAAATAACACCGGCACTGTGAGGATCACAGCAACAATGACAGCCAGCCGCACTGTCAGGATGAGAATGTCATCTTTACTCTGATATTTGTGAAGGAGGTCTGACTGCACGTTGTCTAAAATGAGGGAAAAGCAAGAGGGTTTTAAAAGGAGACAAAGTATACAGCTGAATGACAGTTTTTCTGAACAACAAAGAATTTGTAAACTAAAGGGCAAGAAAAGCAATGTTTTGAAATGTCTATTAAAACAATTAAGTTGGAAAGAAAAATCTCTATGTAAGACATGCTCCACTGTGCATATGTGACGTAGCAAAGGAATTTAAAGTAATCACTAGAAGAAGCTACATGGAGTGGGAATGCTTAATTTAGACTAAATTAAACCTAGGAGTACACTGGGCTTGAAAATGAAACATACAGTTGAAACACGAAGCTGCTCTTAATCTAGACTTTCCCTCCACTCTTCAAAACTAAACACTTAAAAATAGCTAAGCCTTTTTTATTTAATCCAAGAGTAATAAAAGTATTTGGTGTTCTATTCTATGTGA